>NC_092722.1:130638262-130803262 GCF_047496885.1 Scyliorhinus torazame
ATGCTGGTCTCTGCTGTGTTAACTGACTGTAGTTGGGAGAGACTGTCTTATTGTTCTCTGAGCCTCCTGAAATGGGGAAGAGAAAACAATCCGTTGTTCTAACTCTATTGCTCTCCAGTAAGTCCGACTGGAAATATGTATGTGTGGACACTTGCTGGACTCAACAGTCATGTTCCTCACAATGCGGCAGCACACTTGAAGTAGCTGGGACCAATGATCCCTCTATGCTGCACTAGTGAGAGGGTGCGACCAAGCAGTGGTCCCTTTCACACATGCGTGTGGCGGCTGATGGGCCGGGAAATTCGAGGCAACTTTGGTCTGGACTGTGCCGAAACTTTGCTTCACACGTGATTAGTGACCAATTAGATAGATACTAATGTATAGTCATAAAGTCATTGAGGCTTACTGCACAGAAAAAGCCTATTGGCCCATCGCTGGTCAAAAACAGCCACCTGATTATTCTAATCCCTTTTCCAGCGCTTGGCCCATAGCCTTGTATGCCTTCGCATCACAAGTGCACATGTAAATACTTCTGAAATGTTACGAGGGTCTCCGCCTCCATCACCCTTACACAGTGAGTTCCAGACTCCCACCACCCTCTGGGTGAAATTTTTCCTCCCATTCCCCCTAAGCCTCCTGCCCCTTGGCTTAAATCTATGCCTCTAGTCATTTCTACCTCCACCAAATGTAAATGTTCTTCCTGTCTATCTATACCCCTCATAATTTTATACATCTCAATAATGCCCCACTCGGTCTCCTCTGCTCCAAGGAAAACCACCCCGGTCTATCCAATTTCTCTGGCTAGCTTAAACTCTCCAGCCCAGGCAACATCCTGGTATATCTCCTCTGCACCCTTTCCAGTGCTATCATATATAATGTGGATTCCAGAACTACACACACTACTCTAGTTGTGACCTAACCAACGTGTACACTTTAGTGTCTCTGTGTACTCTGGTGTCTCTGTGAGGAAGAGACCAGGACTTAGACCAACAAGATGAAGTATTTTGTAATGCCACGTTTGCACTGATTTGAAGGGCACAGATTGTTGCATGTTTTTTGGTAGCAGGCCATCTTCTGGATGCATGGCTAACTTGTGACTGAAAACCCTGTGTTTAAGATGAATCCAATGCTCATAGCCGTGGGCCACATTTATAATGGGAGCTGTATTCATCTCTCATGGGACTCACTGAATTGCCAGTAGTTCACAAGAGGCCACTTTGACTAAGATTACCCCCTAGCAAAAGAAAACTGAATCTTATCCCAAGGTTCAATATTGTCCATGCTATTAATAAACGGCATATGTCCCAGTTACCATTCTGCATGCATTTCCCTTCAGATGATAGCTAACATTCTGGCTGTCAGTGTCCATAACCTGCAAGGTGTGGTTTGAGCGAGATATAAATGTGTGGCCATTCAAAATGAATGCCTATCTGTCTGGTGGCATTGCACTTTGCAAGCACCAAGCACGAGCATTCCTTACACCAAGCAGGAACATTTCTAAATTCAAATTGTATTCATCTAAAGGAAAGCTTTGAGCATTCTTTTATCCAGTTAACTGCTTCCTTCTAAATCGTTTTTGATGCAGTCTTTCACTTTTGGTTAAAGCATCAAGATGGAGCGATTTTAACGTTTTCTATTGCTGTGCAACTACAGGCTTTCATTGAGGCAGTAAAGAATTTATCATATTATACAAATTCTAGATTTCATCATATTATACAAATTCTAGATTTCAAGGAATGTTATTGGCTGACTAGTGAGGCTATTCCTCACCAATCAATTAAACGCTCCAAAATAAGCAAAACACCGCAGGTGCTGGAATCTGAAACAAACACAAAATGCTGAAAAAACTCTGCAGGTCCGACAGTATCTGTAGGGAGAGAGAACCGAGTATGTTTCGAGTCAGTTTGCCCATTTGTCAGAACTAAGAGGGCAAAATCTATTGGGTATTGTGGCGATTTCTCCCCCCTCTGTTCTGATTTAAGAGTCAAACAGACTCAAAGTGCTATGTTTATCTCTCCCTAAAGGTGTTGCCAGACCTGCTGAGTTTCTCGAGCATTCTCTGTTTGTTTTTAGTATACATCCCATCTGGACTACATGGCATTTCTACCCTTAGGCACTGCCAATCTTTTATGTACTTTTTTTTTTTTTGTACCTCCGCCAAGCCCTTCATCTCTACTCAAAGGTCTCCTTTTTGATCCTTAATCTGTCACATCTTTCCTTTGACTGCACTTTTACTATTTGCTAATTTGTATCTTGTCATCGATTAACCTGTTCTCGTACACTCTAATTTCCTTTTCCTCTGTACTTGTTTGAATTCAGCTTGGTTCTCCACTGAACTATGGACCTGGTCAAACTTCCTCTTTTCTCCAATCCACCTGGTAAGCTTTGACCGCTGTGATCATCATTTATCGAACCCCTCCACCTCTCCTCACTTTTCCTATTTCATTTTAATCTCTATATCCAGGAAGATCAAGTTGCCCATGTAATGGAATACATTTAGTCTGCACAAGAACCTTCTCCTCTATTATGAAGGTGCCTTCCATTGCTCAATAACAAATCCATCATTTGAGCCAATCTTCCTGTGACTTGGTGGTGGTGATAGGATGGTTATTGGAATAAAAGATACATCGTGGTAAATGGCCCTCGCACTGCTTGTGCTTTTAAGTTTCTATTGCCAGGCAATTTACTGTGACTGTTGTTGAACAAACTAATTAAAGCTGAATTTTTTGCTGCACCATAGGACATGCTATTCTAAGGAAATGGCTTCTGCTTCACGATCCTGACGACACAAGCACAGGATCCAGGGGATACATGAAAGTCAGCTTATTTGTCTTGGCAACAGGCGATGAACCTCCGGTAATTATTTTTAGTGGTGTATGTATTCGTACTTGAAGTAAGGAATGTGAAAAAAAATTCCCTTACGCTTTTTCAATTATTTCACTAAACCCTGTCTCTGATGAGATGTCTGTTACCCGGTATTCCGTAAGGTTTTATTGTATTGCTGCAAATGCTAATGAGAACTTGACAGTTTGGACCTTTTTTAAAAAAGTTTTTTTAAAATGCATCAAGGAAAGAATCATTGCAACCTCAATAATGTCAAACCATGGGCCTTGACTGAAAATCGATGACTAATAGGCCGTTTTGAATAATATTGGTCCTGTCATGAAGATGTGCCTAATGCCGAAATAATTTTTAATTCACTGCCTGGAAAACTTAATTGAACTTTTAAAACCAGACAAAAGCACAATCTCAGCCCAAGATGGCTAATCCCAATTTGCATTACTATCTATTCCATGTTCCAACTCATAGCTGTGGAGTAAGTCTAACTGCAAAACCCGTCAAAGACATTACTTTAGGGGAGTGTGAAGGACTTGCACCTCCTGTCTCATTAGCAAGGCATCGATGGTAACCACCTGAGGTATTCAACTGTTGGAGAGGGCATTAAAAGTAATTGCTTGGACAATGGAAGCCTGGCTGAGTAGCTTCCCTGCATTAGTTAATCAAATCACCATTGAAAAACTTTGGCAATGTCTTTTTTTTTAAATCTTCCTGTCAGTTGGAGAAGGAGGGTTACATGACAAGTCAACCCTTTGTATATTTTAAGCACACGTTTCCTTCTCCGAACTAAGGACAAGCAGTTTAGGGAGAAGATGTAAGTGCGGGGAGATTCTTCCTGCCTCTTCCCCTCTCCAACCCACTTGGTAAACTTTGAGCACTCTAACCATCCAGAGATGCTGTTCTCCAGACCAGTGAATCCCCAGCAGTACCCGCCTCCAAAAGAAAAACAACTCTGCTGTCTACATCTTTAAGTTGAAACCATCAAATTGAGCCCAACTACAGACCATCTACTCTTTTATTTTTTTAATGGATTCTAATTTGGCCACCCCATCCTTCCACAGTGTAGTATCTGTGTGAAAGTTGAAATGTATTTCACTGTTTAATTTGTAAACCTAAACATGCTCTTTGTTAAACTCAAAAAAACCTGTCCCACTGGTTCTTTTAATGATCAACATGTAAACAGTTAAGTACTCACTGACTTGTATCCTGTTAAACAGAAATGTTCTTGTGGTTAAACTAAGAGGGGAACCATTTAACTCCTCGCCTTCACCTTGTTGTAACAGTTCGATCTGGAGAATAGTGATGGGGCATAGAGATTCAGGGAAATCAGCAGAAGTAATTTGTTTTTGTCAGAAAATAAAGTTCTTCACTGCTTGAAACCAAAACTGAAGTGACAAATTTTCATAACTGTCTTGCCAAAATGGTCCTTCCCTGTATTTTGGGGGCCGGCAGAAAGCTTTTTTTTTCCAAAATGAAAGGGGTGTCAATGCAGGGCTATCCATGCATGTGCTGGGTGAATGCTGCAATTAATTTACCGTAATGGACTGTACTGATTGCTCTTGAGTGCCTGCAGTGAGTGGTTCTAATTACAGAATTGCTATTCAATATTTTGCACGTAGAGAAGTGCTTAAAGATGCATGTTTGCAAAAGATTGAATAAAACGTTGAGTCTCCTATGTGAAATAGCTTTAGAAGAGATATTTATTTATTTATTTGACCATATAAGAACTAGAAGCAGGAGTAGGCCATCTGGCCCCTCGAGCCTGCTCAGCCATTCAATGAGACCATGGCTGATCTTTTATGGACTCAGCTCCACTTTCCGGCCCGAACACCATAACCCTTAATCCCTTTATTCTTCAAAAAACTATCTATCTTTATCTTAAAATATGTAGTGGAAGTGTTGAGATTCATTCTTACAATTGTGATGTCATTGGTGTGCTTCACGCAGCCCTTTGAATAATGGAATAACCAATGGAATTTACTATTGGATGGCATCGATGTTTGGGGCGATCAAGTGCACCAACTATGAGCCCAGTGTCACCGGGACAAATGCCAAGTGCCCTCAAAGAGGGTACCACTAATGTAGGTGATGAAAAGAAGGTACCACTAATGTAGGTAATAATAATAATCTTTAACACTGCAATGAAGTTACTGTGAAAGTAATCAAATTAAAATTACCTTAATCTTGCTGCACTACCACACTTTCAGTGTTTGCGATGGTGCCCAGCAGTGTTCAATGATCACAGAAAACTTCAAGGGAGCAGGTAGATGCCATGTGATCGAGTTACCCTGGTCATGCACAACATTTTGAATAGTACAGTACAAAGCTTTTGCATATCTTCAGAGAGAATCTATGGCACTAGCAGGAAAGTGGAAGAGTATCTGATCCATCATTTCATGCTGGGCCCTATTGCGGAGGCAGAGAGAGTACTCTGGTCTTGGTTCTGTGACACGATTCAATAGACCAAACAGCAAGCTGAGGTGAATTTGTAGCAATAGTAAAATGAAATGGCTATGGGTGAGGTAGGCTCTGTACTGCATTTAAACTATTGAATACCCAAGGTCAATTGTGATGTGCGAATCATGGCCAGACAGCGAGAGGCAGGAACAACAAAGCGATATCCTGTTTCACTGTAGCCACTATCTATTAACGTACCAACTTTTTTAAAAAATGTGTCCAATAGATTGAGAAGAAAGATTCAAATGAAGAACATGATGATGTTGAAAGTAACCTGCTGCTCCCTGCAGGGCTCACACTTCGATGGGTGACATTCCTTTTGAAGGTGTACAGAGCAGAGGATATTCCGCAGAGTAAGTTAGATTTCTGGTTGAAGAGAAGAATGTGTTAATATTAGAGACTGAAATTTGTTTGAAAATTCAACATGCAAAATGCTACTCCAGGTGCAGTATCCTCCTTATCGTGATCTGCTAGCAGAGACCAGGAAATCTGGCCAAAGAGGCACATTATATCCTGTGTAATTGTGATGTGTTGTTTTCTGTCCCTATTCTTCCTCATCATCTTGGTAGTCATCCTCCTTGTGCTGAAACGCTGGACCTACCCTCCCCTGGTTCCATTCTGACACCATTTTCTCCACTGTGAATTTCCATGCTTGTTCACTCATCTGTGTGCCCCAGGGTTCCAATGTTAGACTTTTCCTATTGCTCATCTGTATGTTGCTGCTTGGTGATGTTAATCTGTCAGCACAGGCTTAGCTGATGCCTGATCTTCCTCCCTCCTGCTTGTTTCCTGACTATGCTTTTGCTCCCTTCCAGCTTCTGTCTGGATGAATCACAACAGTCAACTTCAATGTTGGTAAGATGGAAGTCAGTCTTGTTTGGCTCACGCCAGAAGCATTGCACTGCAGATCCCAGTCCCATCCCACTTTCCTTCATATGTCACGCCATGGAGTAGAGCATGCTGCTTTCTTCAACCTGAGCTGAATCTATATATTATAAACTTTTGGACTTCGAGTGAGCGGTTGCACATTTAGTGGCTCCTGCTCAAGGCGGATTTTTCCACTCTTTTCCCTACCTGAAGGGATTTGAGTGCAAGGGGAAAGTCATACACCTCTGGTGTGGCTGGTGGACGGATCCACAGACTTGAGTGGGGCAAGAAGGAGAGAGCTGCTGAAACAGGAGAGTCTTCGTGGTGCGCCACAAGACAAGATGGCAGTGGGCAAGGGGGCTACTCTGCTTGCACAGTGGTCGACTGAGCAGTTAATAGAGTTCCTTAATGGAAAGCTCTGCCAGCAGAGGAAAGAGGCCCTAGAAGACCTAGCCAAGGTGGTGGAACCAAAGTCTGGGTTTGAGAGAGTGGAGCAGAGGCTGGAGTCCCAGGGTCGGGCGATACAGAAAGTGGAGGAGGATGTGGGGGAGCACTATGAGCAGTTGGCCTCATTGGTGGCTGAAGTGGGAGTGATGCAGGAGACCCAAAAGAGGCTGAAAGAGAAGGTGGAGGATTTGTAGAATCACTCCAGAAGACACAACCTTAGGTTTGTGGGGATGCAAAGGCATCAAAGGTGCAGAGGCTGGCGTGTACGTGACTCGGAGCTGCCGAAAGCGGGGGTGTGGCTGAGTGGCTTGGTGGAATTTCTGAGGCTGGAGAAGTTTGTCTTGAGGGGTTCGGTGGATGGGTTCACCCGGAGGTGAAAACTGTTTATTGATTTATTTAAGGAGGTTTGAGGGGTCAGCGGGGTGTGGGGGAGAGGGGGGGAAATAGGGGGTTAAAATGGGGAAGGTGGGATGGGAGGCGGGTGTGGTATTAGGGGAGCGGAGGGGTAGCGGGTGTTGGTTACAATGTTATTTGATTCTTCTGCTTTTATTTACATGATGTTACATTGAACAAATGTACAGCATGTGAAGAGTTAATGTTATGTTAAGCCTAACCACTAGAGGGAGCTAAGGGACTACTATAAATTGCACTGGCTCTTGGGCTTGGGGGAGGAGATTAGTTTGGAGCTGAAGAAGACAAGATTCATGGTGTATTGCAGAGCTAGTTAAGATATAATAGTTATAATTAGTAGATAAGAGATAGTGTTAGTGAGTAGTTTAATTCTTATATGTATGTTTGCTATCTAGAATAAGCATTGAACTCAAATTTAGTAGTGTTAATAAATTAATAATAATAATCGCTATTGTCACAAGTAGGCTTCAATGAAGTTACTGTGAAAAGCCCCTAGTCGCCACATTCTGGTGCCTGTTTGGGAGGCCAGTACGGCAATTGAACCCACGCTGCTGGCCTTATTCTGCATTATAAGCCAGCTGTTTAGCCCACTGTGCTAAGCCAGAATTAAATTAATTTAGTTCTTGTGGTAGTATGTATTGGGGGTCATGTGGGACTGGAAGCCCTAATGTCATTGGCTGACAGATCCCGGGTCCTGGTTGGCCGTTGACCTCATACTCCGCCCTGAAGGCGAAGTATAAGAAGCCGGTGCCTTCCCCCGCATGCCAGTTTACTATCGGGCTGCTGGGGAACAGACACGCTTAATAAAGCCTCATCGACTTCACTCTGTTTGTCTCACGGAGTCTTTGTGCGCCACAGTTCTTCAAAAGAATTTTGTGTCTTTGTGATCACTCTGTCTTCCATCCTGGAAATCCCTCTCCAAGATCACCACACATGAAAATGCCTTGTATAAAATATTTTTGAAAAACAACTTTATCTCTACCCATTTCTGCATTTACCCAGTCACTTTGAAATGCTCAACTCCTTCCAGTGCTGAATATCGTCCTTCAACTCTTAAAGAACTGCATTGTGAATGTTTTATTCTATCAATTCTGCTGTACTGTCTGTTTTTGCCTCTCTCCAGCTTGCCATAGGCAGCAAAGCCTTTTGCACCACCCCTTCGGCAATTTTCTCTCCTAATCTCTGCTTTCGCTGTGTCTCCACCTTCAAAAAGTCTTCTACTTCCATACTCCTTTTGACTGCTTTTCTTAAGCTTACTCTTCCTCCTGTTATTCCAGTTTGGCCATAATGAACTTTGACTTGTGTAATTGTAATAAAGGTCCTATTTTCATGCATATGTTGCAGCGCATCCACTGTATTTGAACTGGATTGTGTGATGTTTACGTTGTTCAAGTCATTTCTGGCTTTCTCCAACTATTGTAATGTACCAATGGAATATTAGCAACAAAGATGTGATCAGGCCAATGTTCTGTTTCTTTTACATTTTAGTGGACGATGCCTTTGCAGAAACTGTTAAATCAATATTTGGTGCAGGTTCTGATAAGAAAAACCTTGTGGACCCATATGTGGAAGTTGGCTTTGCTGGGAAAAAGGTGAGCATCTGGTGGTGTCCATATCTGTATCTCTGTGACTTTAGCATGGAATTCAAGCTTCCTACCCACTGCCCTGCATGTATAACACTGACTCTATTCTGTTCCAGCTCTGTACAAAGATAATAGAAAAAAATGCAAACCCTGAGTGGAACCAAACAATCAACCTTCAAGTCAAGGTAGAACCTGCTTCTGTTTTATTAACTGCAATTATTGGTTTTGATCTGCCAGTAGATGTCATGTGGTATTGGTCATATGTCATAGGGGAGGTGGTGGCATAGTGGTGTTGTCACTAGACTAGTAAACCAGAGACCCAGAGTAATGATTTTGGGACCAGGTTCAAATCCCGCCACTTTAGATGGAGGAATTTGAATTCAATAAAACATCTGGAATTAAAAGTCTAATGATGACCATGAAACTATTGTCGATCATCAGAAAAAAACATCTGATTCACTAATGTCGTTTAGCAAAGACAATCCCATCTTTACCTGGTCTGGCTTTCGTGTGACTCCAGACACACAGCCATGTAATTGACTCTTAAGTGCCCCTTCAAGGATAATCTGGGATGGGCAATAAATGCTGGCACATCCCAGAGATGCCCACGTCCCATGAACTAATATAAAAAATAAGTCCTAAATAGCTCTTGACATAATTGTAGTATTCGGAGTTAAATTATTTTTGTACTGGTCAAATGCTTGACATTTGTCCGCAAGATGATATGTGGGTCAAGACAAACATGGTGGGCGGAGTAGCTAGGGATTGTTGGGAGATGTGCCGATCAACGAGTGACCTGGTCCTGAAACCATGAATATCTGGTCAAGGTTTATATGAGCAGGTTTCGGTATTAAATGTTGCTAAAAGTGTGGTGTGCACATCGTGACGAGGAAGGTAATTAACTAAATTACACACCTAATTGATCTCCTGTAGTATTGACATCGGCACTAAGCATTCAGGAGAAATACGATTTGAACATATGAGGATGATTACGGGCAGCACGGTAGCATAGTGGATAGCACAATTGCTTCACAGCTCCAGGGTCCCAGGTTCGATTCCAGCTTGGGTCACTGTCTGTGCGGAGTCTGCACATCCTCCCTGTGTGTGCGTGGGTTTCCTCCGGGTGCTCCGGTTTCCTCCCACAGTCCAAAGATGTGCGGGTTAGGTGGATTGGCCATGATAAATTGCCCTTAGTAACCACAATTGCCCTTAATGTTGGGTGGGGTCACTGGGTTATGGGGATAGGGTGGAGGTGTTGACCTTGGGTAGGGTGCTCTTTCCAAGAGCCGGTGCAGACTCGATGGGCCGAATGGCCTCCTTCAGCACTGTAAATTCTATGATAACTATGATTAACCATACTAAGATAATTGTAACGGCATTAATTTGATCCTTACGTTTTCATGAACCTAAATTTCTCTGTCCCAATTTATAATCTGCCTATGTAAACTGGTTACAACGTAATCAACACCGCCAGCCCCAAACCATGAAGTACTGCAGTGTTACCATGGCAGGATGCTGTAATTTGGTGTGATACGTTTACAAGGGCATTGTCCATTATAAATGTGCAACTGGACATTTTATCCTGGAGACAATTGAAGAATGTAACCAATTTGACCACAGGTCAAGTGGTGCAGATGTGTGTGCGCAGATGGAAGTTTCTTTTCATTATTTGTATGAAAATTGGTTAAATGTGCAGTTGCCATTCTTTTACCTGTTCCTTTACCACAGCTATGAAGGCATGTTGTCTGAGAACACACAAAGGTCCCATTACTTAAATATCCCATTTCTATAATTCTGGAAGTCATACCACAATCTGCCTTACTTCTGTGGGTGGCACAGTAGCCTAAGTCTCTATGCTATCTCTCCAAACCTGTCCCTTTCCTGACGGTAGGGCAAATATTGTTTTAATTTCTAGTCCCGCTTAAAAACTAAATTTAACATGTTCTCCAGTTCAACACACATCACCTAAGCCAAGTAATTGACTCGGAGTAACATCACTCTGTTTTTCTGGGTGGCATGTAGGACCTTCTATGTGTAAACCAGAAAGAGGGTTGTTACCATTTTGATAAAGGAGTTTATTTTCCTCAACACTGCAAATATATTCCCAAATATAAATCCAAACTCCACTGTGAAATGATCATTGGCCACTTGGCATCAGATAACAAAATAGCTCTTGGTTATTCTGTACCAAATAATTGCACATCCAGCCCAAAATCATGGCAATGCTTTTTTAAAAAAATATTTTTGTTTAGTACGTGAATTACCCCTTGGGTTGGACTTTAAAAATTGTTGCAGTCCTTCAAAGTGCTTTAACACTGAACCACCATCTAGGGCCAGATCAAAAGGACTGTCTCACCCAACTCAGTAAAGCGAGATCTCGTGAGATGTCGTGATCTGGATCTTGCCCTCACTGGGCGCGATTTAGATTTGCATATTTAAGCCAGCAGTTAGCTTCACTTAAATATGTCTGCACCGGAGTCTCCTAAGGTCTGGGATCGAACGTCTGCGCCTGAGAGACCTTGCCGTGATGTCATTTAATACAAACATGGAGCAGGCGTAACGGCACTTGAGGAGGGGGGGGGCCGGACGGTACACCGGCAGCGCTAGTGGGCAGGCTGTCCTCGCAGGGGATCGGGCCTGGGGGTGCCCTACCCTTATGAGGTGGGTGAGGGGCTTGAGGGCCCCCAAATCCGTAAGCTGGGGGGTGAGGTTCGGAATCCACGGTGGGGGATCAAGAGATCCAGACAGCATTTAAAAATGGAAATTTTCAGGAATTAATGTAAGTGCGGCCTCGCTGGGGCATTTCCCACAGAGGGCTCCCAAAAAAACAGTCCCATTTGATAGCAGTACAATTCTCAGTGCTGCATGCTCTGAGAAATACCTCCCAATTGACACCCATTAAATCAGGCTCAATAATTCTATGCCTCATGTTGCCATTTTGCTGGGGACTCTTCGGGAGATGGAGTCTCACCATTTCATTTCATTTTAGTTTCAGATTGGAGCAAAATCTTAAACTTGTTAGTTGTGAGCGTTCCATGATTGTCACGGCATATATGCTGACCCTCTTTAAAGCAACTTTGGGGCAGTTCCTCTGTTCTTCAGTGTGCTATTTTCAGTCTCGTGCTGTTGATGTATAAGTAGCAAAAGGTCCAGTGGAGCAGCTTGTCAAATTAGTGTTGAGTGAGTCATGTGGGCTTTCATCACAAATACATTTGCGTATTTAGAAGCGCTCTGTATTGTATGTCCTTTGTCTGAAATTTTAAAACCTGGTGATGTAAACTGTATAAGTAATGTTTAATCTGCATTGCTGTTTTAAATTTGAGCTTGCTCTGATGTTTCCTCAAATTCAGTGGTGTCCGTTCTGATGAGCAGTCAGAACATCTTTACCTAGAGTTGACTTGCATTGCCCCTATATTTAAATGTACAATATTGTAACTCCTTTCTCTTGTATATTATCCTTCTCTCGGCATTATTTTTCTGTCTCGTTACATAAAGCTTTTGGAATTGGTTTATAAAAAATAAATTATTAAAGTAAAAAAAGCTAACTGGCTATCCTTAGATTCAGAGAGATTTTTGATAGACGAAGGAAGGCAGGCGAGGATTATGGGGCACAGTGGAGGCAGATGGCAAAGTGGAGTTGAGGCCATGACGTTAATGGCTTTTGCAATGAAATATTAAATGAAGAATCTCTCTCTAAAATAAAATATTTCTTCTCTCCCTTGGGCAGTTTCCATCTATGTGTGAAAGAATAAGTTTGACCGTGTTTGATTGGTGAGTATGAAAGCTTTCATGGATTGAATTGTGTTTGTGAATTTTATCAACTGTGACTGTCCTTTTTGGAATTAACTAATGAATGAGTCATTGTCGATATTGTAGAAATGTTTGGAATTGGGTCACCTCTCAGCTGATGGTAAACGGTGAGGCAGGAAACAACTACTTTTTGTCTTTTTTTTTAAGCATCCATTTGTTAACAAAGGATTAATTTTTGCCATAATACCCCCTGACGTTTCCTCCATCGCTGGTGTTGTAATTTTTTTGGGTAAGATTGGTTTGAGTCCGGGGTGTGATGTGTAGTACACGGGGCGGGATTCTCCCATTCGGCGGCAGAGTGTCCACGCCGTCGGAAACGCCATCGCGTTTCACAACGGTGTGAACGGGCCACTGGAAGTACCAATTTTGGCCAGCACGGTGCTGGAGCTGTTCACGTCGCTCCAGCCTCCCATTCTGGCGGGAAATGTGCACCGGGGGATCCGTGCATGCGCAGTGGTGCCGGCATCAATGAAGACATGCGCGGTGCAGCCGGCGCCAACCTGCGCTTGTGCGGTGGCCTTTCCCAACGCGCCGGCCCCGACGCAATATGGTGCGGGAGTTCCGGGGCTGACGCGGAAGAAAATAGGCCCGGGGAGCGAGAGGCCAACACGCCGATTGGTGAGCCCCAATCGCGGGCCACAGCCCCCCCCCCCCCCCCCCCCCCCCGACCCTGCGCGCAGAGTTCCCGCCAGCTGCGACCAGGTGTGGACGGCGCCGGTGGGACTCTGCATTTTTAGAGTGGCTGGTTGGCCCATCCGGGCCGGAGAATTGGCGGCCCAGCTGTGTAGAGCGGCCTGCGACCGGCGCCACGCCAAACTCGCCAGCGTCAATGGTGCCGATTCGCCGCTCCGCAGAGAATCGCGTGGCGCGGTTGCGACGATTCTCCGGCCTGGTGCTAGTCTGGGAGAATCCCGTCTATGGACTTGATGTATAGGAAAAATAAGTGCATTGGTTACAGTCAAGGCATTTGTTTAATGGTGGTAGACATTGGATGTCCCTTGGTATACAGGGAAGACCTGCAATGTCCTTACTTTCAAAATAAAATATGGCTTTGCTCAGGGAATTCTTCTTTTTTTCCCCATCTGATTCACACATCGGCAGTAGGGAATTGTCTTGAATTTCTTTTGTGAACTACAGTACCTGGAAAAACATAACTAAGCAGTTGCTTTAAAATAATATCTCTTGTACCCTTCAATTGTTCTGCCAACATACTAGCCAACTTTTATTAAGATAAATTAAATGTTGGCATTTGATGTTCACAAGCAGGCATCAGAACAAAACGGTGACTAAGACGATGGAATTAAATTCAGCAAAGGCAATAATTATTTGAGGGAAGGTTTGTAGATGAGAAAAGAAATCCATGTTTAGATTTTGCTCGCACTTGCTTTGTGTGATTATTGATTGGAACATGTTATTACCTGTAAAATACCTGTAATTCTCGGATCAAATAGTTGACTTTGGTTCAGTTATGCGCTCGATTGAATGGGTTGCTCACTTTTTTTTTAATTTCAATTATTTTTTTTCCAATTATGGGGCAATTTAGTGTGGCCAATCCACCACCCTGCACATCCTTTTGGGTTGTGGGAGACCATGCAGACACAGGGAGAATGTGCAAATTCCACACGGACAGCGACCCGGGGCCGGGATCAAACCCGGGTCCTTGGCACCCTGAGGAAGCAGTGCTAACCACTGCGCCACTGTGCTGCCCTGCATTGATTGCACATGTTCTCAATCTGACCATCTTGAGAAATCTTCTCATCACATTCTCCCTGTCGGGTTTTGTGCAGTTAATCATTACCATCCTTTAAATGGTGGGAAATTGGGATTGGGGAATTGTGTATGTAAACTATGTTGGCTGGATTTGGTTGTTGGTTGGGTGTGTATTGTTCAGTTTGGGTTTTTTTTCTTGAAAATTGTTAAAATTATAAATGCCTTAAAATATTTTTAATTAAAAATCATTACCATCCTTTGTCTTAAAATTAGACTGCTTTGTTTCACCTTTTTTATATGGGAAGATAAATGTACAGTGTGCCTGCGATTCCTTCCTCCTTCCACCATCCTATATAAACATTTGTAGTTTTTACATTAATGCGAAAAAATGCACCAACGTCAGTGGCATGTACCATTTGTTTAATTTCTGTTGTCAGAAACCATGTTGAAGTGATGTTATGAGGGGTAATAGATATCTAACGACAGACTCCAATATAATTAACATGGCATGGAATTGGCTTTTTTTTGTCATTTCTTTTGAGCCCTTCTGATTGTTCAGCTGGTTAAAGTGACAAGTTCTGAGCCACTTACCCTGACTACCTGATAGTGCAATGTTGTTCCACAGTGCTTTAGTTCCTGCAACTAATATCAAAAACATGGCCAATATCTTCTAGGGATCGGATGACTAGGAATGACGCTATTGGAACAGCATTTTTGTACCTCTCCAAAATAGCTTCATCTGGAGGCGAAGTTGAAGGTTGGTGTAATTTTCACTTTCCTGTTACTGATGCACTGCGTTTACAATGCAAAGCTTGGTACAAAGCTCCACTACTAGTTCTGGAGACAATTTTGTTTCTATATTCAAGTGTTAATGTGTTCAGGGGCCAGATTTGGTGGCAATCATTTCTGCTGAATGAAACACAACTTGTCAACATGGAATTTATGCAAACTGTAGTTTGCAGCCTTCCAGAATGAGTAATTTGTCCTTTCCTGGATATCTTCCTTTCTTAATGTGCATTTTTAGCTATGTGCAGCCACCTTATGGATCAATATTACATGCCCATATGCACAGTGTTTCATTTCTATATCAATCTGCAGTCTCCTTACTTATTATAAAATGGCACAATAAGCCATTGTGGAGTATGGCTCGCTGAATCTGGCACAAGGGCCAAAACAGGATCATCGCTGGGCATTAAACCCATTGCAAGTCTCCTGGCCCTGATCAGGTTTCTGCGGCCCTGATTCCAATGAGGCTCTCGCCCAGAGTGGACAAGAGCATACTAATTCCCACTTTTATTAATATGATCAACAAGCATGTGGGTGAATTAATGCAGCCCCTGACCAGCGAGGACATGGCAGCTTGGACTTCGAGTTGCAGGGGCGGTGGTTTGGGGGGGGGGGGGGTGTGGTGAGGAGGTGAGCATCCTCTCCACACTTGCCTCCAGGGTGTGTTCCTGAGTATATAAATGTACCATTGTTTAGCAGTGACTAATTGAAGTGTATAAAGTAACTGAACAAGTTGCCATATTAACAAATTTTTCTGATACTCATTGTTTTCCATTCCAGCAACCCCCCCCCCCCCCCCCTCCAGAGCACCTTCTCTTGTTGGCTGGTCACTAGAATAAATATTGACAGGAAATGTAGTGTTTTCTAAACAACATCATCTTTTTCTAGACCCCCTAAGAAGCTCAGTTCCTGTGAAGCATAAGCCAGGTAACTTGCAAACTGCCTCCTCCTCTTCTAGCTAATGTTATGGAGGAGTGCAGCAGCAGCCTGTAAAGGATCATCACACCTCTTCCTTCACCTCACGAGGTGCATGGTTTCACTTAACACTTGGGCAGCGCAATCTGGAGGAATAAGTGATTGTGGCCCTGCGTTGACACGGTGGTGCTGTCCATTGGTGCTCCTGGTGATACACATTTAGTGAATTGTGAAGCTGGTTGTACGCAGCGCTGAAAACATTAAGTGACTGGTTAATTATATTTTACTTTGTAACATTCTAACTTATTTTTGTTTCCTACAATCCAGATGATGAGGGAATTGGGGCTTCTCCAGCAAATGAAGGTTTTATTTCTTGGTCTAATCTTTGAACGTCTGTTGCCAAAAGTGGGACATGGTGTGGGATGGGGAAGGATAAAGACCACGTACAAACGTTTGCTGTCGAATTTGGATTCAAAAGTGATCCAACTTTTGGCAATGGATGTTCTCTCACATGATGGCTATTGGACTTGAGTGCCTTAGCTGGCTTGATAATCTTGTTTTCTTTTATAAGCTCTGCAACCTGAAAAAGCAGGCTGATGAGTTTTTCAATCTAGGCCCAAATGTGCATTAAGTGGTAAGATTAAAAATTTGGTGAGTCCCACTGTAAAGTGCCAAATTGGGATGGAAAATAGCAATGTACATTTTTTTTCCCATTCCCAAAACATTTCCTTTTAGCCATCCACCCCTGAGGTACTGGTATCTGAGCAAGTTGAGTGCCAACTGGTCCTGTCTAGAAACGCTTGCTTCTGGCAGATGTTACTGGGCAACAATCAGGCTAATTTGAGGGTTTCGTTTTTTTATTCTGCTCTAAACACAACAAATTTGAAGATAATTGTGATACCTATCTGACCTTGGCTAACTGATGTAGCACAGACCATGGATTGTACTGTGATGTTCTTGGTTTGTACTGCTTGGTTTGGCATCATGAGGTTTATTTATGCATTCACCAGTTGGCGTCCATCACACTAATATTTAGCTGCTTCCCAATTTTTGCCGGAATCTTAATAGGACAATGTTACCTTGTTCCACAGTCTGATATTTACATTTGGTGGATATTTTAAAATTTCAGTTGCACTTAATTTAACGTTCCTGCCCAATTACTGAAAGAAAGCTATTTTCTGTCACTGTTATTGGAGTGAAATGTGGAATCTCACTCTGCCTCTAAAATGCACTCTGGTCCTATTTACTTTGGCTGAAAACTAGATGAATTGCTTGCAAGCTCCTTCCGCACCAAATCGACTTTTTTGCATTGTTGTGCTTAATGTTCCATAGAAATAAACTCTTAAATCATGCTTGGAACATATCTAATCATAACAGCTCAAGATTAGACACAATTGTTGGTTACTACCTGATGCTCTTGTTAAACGTAGTTTCAAGAATTATAGTTTGGCGATTCAAACATCAAGTTGCTTCTTGGACAGCGCAGCACGGTAGCACAGAGGATAGCACTGATGACTCACGGCGCCAACGTCCTAGCTCTGGTCACTGTCTGTGTGGTTTGCACATTCTCCCCATGTTTGCGTGGGTTTTGCCCCCACATACTAAAGATGTGCAGGCTAGGTGGATTGGCCACGCTATTTTGCCCCTTAATTGGAAAAAATGAATTGGGTGCTCTAAATTTATTTTTTAAAAGTTGCTTCTTGGACATTAATTCAAATATCATTTTCTTTCCTTTCATTTTCACTTGCTATTATCGTGTCTTGGGGACTGTTACCCCCATTCTACGTGTTTAGATGTGGGGGGAAGGAAAAGATGATCATAGCCAATTGGGAATGTAGTGAATAACAAGCATTGAGATTTTCAATTAAGCCGCTTTAAATGGAGTGTAAACCGTCCACTACATTTGGCCATTAACTGGAGAATGGGGTGCATCAACTTCAACTTTGCAAGTCCCTGACTTTAGCACTTTATTATCTGATGGCGCTCTTGGGGTTGTTCCCAATGCTAATGATAACTGTGCCACCCAGTGGTTGAGCAATTGAAGGAAATTTGAACATTGCCCTAGATTATTTTGATTTTAATGAACAGATTCTAAAGTTGTGTGTAAAGAATAGGAAAAGACTCTGGGCGGGATTCTCCCAGCCCGGGGTCGAGCCAGAGAATCCCCCCAACCAGGCCACGCCACCCCGACGCCAGCACGCGATTCTCCGCCGGGGATGGGCCGAGCGGCCACTCTAAAAAGGCAGAGTCCCGCCGGCGCCGTCCACACCTAGTCGCAGCTGGCGGGAACTCTGCGTGCAGGGTCTGGGGGGGGCTGGCCTGTGGGGAGGGAGGGGGGGCCTGGCCCGCGATTGGGGTCCACCAATCGGCGGGCCGGCCTCGCTCCCCGGGCCTATTTTCTTCTGCGCCGGCCCCTGAACTCCCGCGCCATGTGGCGTCGGGGCAGGCGCGTTGAGGGAGGCCACCACGCTTGCGCGGATGGGTGCCGGTGCCACTGCGCATGCGCGGATCCCGCGGAGCAAATTTCTTGCAGGGTTGGGAGGCTGGAACGGCGTGAACCGCTCCTACGCCGTGCTGGCCCCCTGTAGGGGCTAGAATCGGTACTCCCAGCAGCCCGTTCGACGGCGTTTCCGACAGCGTGGAGACACTGCCCTGAATGAGAGAATCCCGCCCAATGGGATTGCGTTTGATGGCTCTAATATGGAGCTAGCACATACAGGCACATTTGGCCTTCTCCAGTATGGAAATGTCTATTCTGTATGCCTGCCTGAGCTATTCTTCGATCATTGTGGATAGCTCTTGGCCCTTCTAGATTTATTTGAACACCACTTCCAAGTAGCTATATTAAATGATCACTCCCAATGACGTTTAGAAAAATATAGTAAACCTGAACCCCGGCCACCAAGTCACAACTTATTTTTCTCTCTCATCCAGGTTTTGTGGGTTTCCTGTCTTTTTGCAACTGATTTCATCATCTCTTCCATTCGGTCAATTATTCTTGCTCTTCTCTGTCCCTTGGTTTTAAGTGTCACTGTTTGCAGACCCAGGCTGATTTTGCCTGTAGTTAACTTTCTACCACTCCTGAACAACGCTATTGAGATGGCGTTGAGTACCTAATGCATGGCCACATGTACGGATGCTACTAATGTTTTTACAATACTTTTTGTATTAAGGACAGCTACAATTTTATTGACTATTAATCGAGACTCTTTACTATTACTCTGGAATGCAACTTGTACAAGCTCTTTCCGATATCTGATCAATTTGCATTTTCCCCTTTAATTTGGGCTTTCAAACTTTTTATTGAAGGAATTGAAGAGCAAAATTGTGTCTAATTCTTGCATCTAGCTTGTAGTTTGCAAAAATAAAAACCAGAAACTGTTGGAAATACTCAGCAGGTCAGGCAGTATCTGTGGAGAGAAAAAGGGGAACAGTTCCGGTCGCAATGATCAAAGGTCATTATCTCTGAAACATAAACACGTTCTCTCAACCGATGCTGTCTGACTTGCTGAGTAATTCCAATTGGTTTCATTTTTTATTTCAAATTTCTAGCACGTGCAGTAATTTTGCTTTTGTAGCTTTTGTTCTGTGGTTGCAGTACAAGTCTATTGATTTGAAAACTTCTTGTCTAGTTCAGTATATAGCTACATGCTTTCTGTTAAACTTGGTTTTATGTTAATTTGGAAGGGGTGAAGGGTTATCTTGGGTTCTGGTCAGATGGTTCCATGGCAGCATTTTAAATTTTTTTATTTTGCCTATCAATGTTTTGCTTTAGATCTTTCCCCTCGAGGCCTCAGAACTTTATACATCATCTGCTGAAGGGGAAAGAGTGAGCAATCAATGTTCCCACAGGAATATTGATGTGACTCCATGCTTTTCCATCAAAAGTGATCACTTGGAAAGTGAAAGATCTCCCAACTTGGTACATTTACTTCACCCACTCAGGGAGGGAGGAGAAAAATAGCTTCCCACCCAGTAGTGTGTTAGGAGTAATGGATGGCATGAGTATGCAAGAT
This sequence comes from Scyliorhinus torazame, assembly GCF_047496885.1. NCBI lineage: Eukaryota > Metazoa > Chordata > Chondrichthyes > Carcharhiniformes > Scyliorhinidae > Scyliorhinus > Scyliorhinus torazame. The sequence continues at coordinate 130,658,103 of NC_092722.1, forward strand.
TTGTTTGTGTAATTGTGCACAAAGTATGAATGGTTTATTGCCTGATCATGGGGATTGATTATAGACTTTTTGAGGAAATTTTATTCTGTCTGCTACTTAATAAAATTAGCTGAACATTCCTTTTTCACTCTCTCTGCTCAGCTCCGTCCAACAAGAGAGTGAATCAATAATTTTATTTCTTCCCAATCTAAATCCGTGAAGCTTCCAATTTAATCCGGCAAATTAAACTAACAATGTCTGGCTAGTGAGCATTGTTCACAGACGAGTCCTGCTGAGGACTAAGTTTATTGATGCATTACATAACTCCTGCATTTCAAATAATAGACTTGAAACAGTTATTTGGCACTCTTGCGATAAAACAACCTTCTTAATTGCAAGTGCATTTTATGTATCTGCGCACATGCTTACTAATCCACATTTTAGAAAATGTGTTTTGCAAATGCCTGTTTTGTATATTTTTTTTGTTGATCACCTTCTGTATTTCGATAGGGGAAACGGGAGAGGAGGAAATAGGATTTCTTCCAGCTTTTGGGCCTTGTTACGTAAACTTTTATGGGAGTCCCAGGGAATACACTGGCTTTGCTGATCCTTATGAAGAATTGAACTACGGAAAGGTTAGTCAGAAATGTGATCTGATTTAAGGACCAGGGTAGAATGTTATGCTCCTTGGACCTGAGATGGAGGGCAGAGGGAAGAAAGCATAACATTTAATGGATGAGAATCCCCAATCTCTCCCACCCGCCCCCCCTCCCCAAACCCAGGTGCAATTTCTCATTTAAGGCCTGCTCAGCCTTGAGAGCAGGTGCGGATAGGGTGTACAAGTGACATTAAAACCTTTTCCCCAGCTCTGGTGGGGATGGGGGTGGGTGCAATGCCTCACTCTTACCCTTGCCCCTGGACATTGGAGCTCTAAGACCCCCCCCCCCCCCACCCACCCCCCTCTCCCGCTCCGAGCTGCCAATCAACGCTCAAGTGAATGTCAGATAGCAGTGGGAGTTTGACAGTCCGCGGCTACGCGTTTGCCATGGGCTCGGAATGGTGAGCCCAGATCACTCACCATCCTTGCATTTACACTTGGGTAGAAATTTCTCATCCCCTTTAGGATTTCACTCCGATTTATCTGAGCTCAATTAGTAAGATGTGACCCTGAAAGTTAACACGTATATTGGCTATTGTAAACGGAGGCAAAGACTCCATGAGAGGCAGGCTGACAGGGTACAACTCACTTTATTCCACATGTGCCACAATAATCCTCCTCTCTACACTACACTTCCCACAGGGTCTCCTTCCCCAAACTCCTTCCAAGTCGGGGTTTATATTCTGTGGAGCGCTCCTCCAGTTAGGAGGGAGCTCCGCGCCCCAGTCACCTGAGTAGTTCATTCTCAAATGTGGAAGAGGGGAAGTGGATGTTCTCCAGCTCTGTCCCTGCAGGGGGTTGTAACATTGGCATCATTGGCAATCTTATTGAAATTATTTAGTAGAACATAAATTCGCTGTGTGGGATATATTTGCCCAGCAAACATTTCTAATTGGCACATGTAGTTAGTTCAGATGTTATAATGTTAGTCTTGGAGTTTACTCCAGGTTTGTGCAAAGAGACATTGGTAATCAGGATCAATACCAATTGTACAACTTTAAAGATTGGGATTTTTTAAGTCAAAAGAGTTCCACTGTAATATAACCATGCATCCCTAATCTTTATGGACCAGAGGACTCACTGCAGGCAAATCAGGCTACACATCCAGCTCTTGAGTGAGAGTATCCTTCAATTATACTGGAAAGTCTGCAAATTGCAACAAGAATTTTGGGTACAACTGGAAATTTAAGTCATTAATTGCAACTTTTCAAGCATTCTTAAAACTTTATCCTTACTGAGACCTGTTCTGTGCCTTAAGTATTTTAATGTCTAAAGCATCTGTCACATCCAAGGGATATCTTTTGGCTCTTCATTCACCATATCTCTTGATCTGATCAATCATTCAAATACCTCCCACCCCAATGGCCTGGGCCGCAATAAAACTTTTGCTCGCTCCCATCCTCATCAATTTGCCCTGGGTATGAACACATCAACACGAAGGGATGCAGGTTTGAGTTTATGTGATGACGGAGTAATCTGAATATGATTGAACCACAGTGAGTAGGAATTGTTACTTCCTGCTGTCAAAACGCCCCCGCACCACCACCACCACTCCCGGATAAAGTTCGAGAACCAAGATAACACACCCAAGAAAGTAGAAATCACTAATGACTTTGTCAAAAAGTTCAAAGCCTTTGTTACTGTGTAACCCAGCCCTGAGCCTTTGTGTCTAGCTTATCTCCTTTATCCTGCTTGTGATCCACAACCAACTTTCTTTTCCTTTGATCCCATCATGAAGATTCTTACTCAGCACCAGGAATGAGGCAGTGACTAAGTGATGGTCAAACCTGGGTTTATTTTGTTGATTAGTTTGTTTTGTTGATGACAAATGCAAGAATAAGTGCGACACTGTTCGCTCAGTTTATAAATGAAACTTGTAACTGAGTCAGAGAGCACTGCTGAATTAGCTGATCTGTCAGATTGGCTGACCTCCCTTCACTACTCCAATGTTGCTGTTGTTGGTTTCAAGAAATCTGGACCATGCGGGAGGAATGGGGCAGGGTTTCCGGAGCCTTATCATTGCCCAGTGAACCATGGGAACTGTGCTTGTATGTCTCTTTGCCCCCCCCCACTCCCCATCCACCAAATGCTCAGCAAGCTCCAAGCAGCTTGCCAAGTCCCCATCAACCGCATTTTCTAGAGATGGATAAGGACAGCAGATGCACAGGAACACCACCACCCTCGAGTTCCCCTCCAAACCATATCACTATCCTGATTTGGAAATATATCGCCCTTCCTTCACTGTGGCAGGGCCAAAATCTTGGAGCTCCTTTCCTAACAGCGTTGTGGATGTACCTACGGATGTACCTACACCACTGGGACTGCAGCAGTTTAAGAAGGCAGCCCATCACTTTCTTGAGGGCAGTTGAGGATCCTCCCCACCCTTAGGCACTCTGCTGACCCCACGGAACGTGGTGTCTCGGTAGGTGACTCACTGGCACTGCTGAAATGCTGGGGCTTTGAATCGGAAACATTTTCTTTCTTAAGCTTGACGTTAGTAAAATGTATTTATCCTTTTTAGGGTGAGGGAGTTGCATATCGTGGTAGAATATTAGTTGAGCTGATCACCAAGCTTGAAGGTAGTCCCGAGAAGAAACTGGAGGACATACCTAGCGACGATGTTTTAGTGGTCCAGGTCAGTCATGTAGCTCATTTTGTTCTGTTAATTATAGCTATGCTTAAACCTGTGACTGTCTTCATTTTGGTCATGTAACACTCCTTATTGGGATACATTTCTGTCTCTTAAATTTCCATTATGACCCTCTAAATTTATCCTCTACAAGTTTGGGTTTTTACTGGCCTTGTGTGAGTGATAATTCTTTTGCTTTTTAGAGTGCACTTGTAAGTTCACTAATGTATTAACTTGGAAATGTTGGTACAGAAATCAAAAACATCCTGCTGTCATGCTGCAGCTACAAATGCACCAAAACTGTCAAAGCTTCTGTTCTATCCCACTGCTCTGCCACTTGGTGGTGAGAATGTTGTAGCAGCCTCTTTTCGAATAGATGAGCATTTTTTCCAAAGTGGGATTGTATTTCACAATTTATTCCGTCATCCTTTCTTCAGAAGTTTTAAATTCTTTGTGGGGTTCATTATTAGTCATTGACTTGGTCCTGTGTGAAGTTAATCCCAATCGTCCTGTTTCTATTGCAGAAATACCAACGCCGGCGTAAGTACAGTCTCTCTGCTGTCTTTTACGCTGGAACAATGCAACGCGAGGTTGGTGAAGCCGTCCAGTTTGAAGTCAGCATGGGCAATTATGGCAACAAATTTGACAAAACGTGCAGGCCTTTAGCATCCACAACTCAATACAGTCGAGCAGTGTTTGATGGTGAGTATCACCTACGTTGTGAATCCAGTAGGTCCATTACAAAACACATCTGCGCTAAATCTTCAAATGAATCCACTCCAAATGTATTTTTATAAACCAGGATATGTTCCTTGCAAACCATAACTAAGAACTGCATTGCCTTCCCATTCATCATCCCTTATGGTGTCAATGGCATATAATGGATGCACTCAATTTTTGTACATTGGTCACTTGAAGTGTGCAAAAGAGAAAATAACCCGCTGAACAACACCGATTATGTCCTTCCAAACTTCAGATCAAATCTTTAGAGCATTTTGAGCTGCACAATACATCCCATCTGTCAACCTAAATATCCACTCAATTACTGTGGCTGCAATGTCTACTGTCTACAGATCTCCCAAAGCAATGATGAGAAGTTGATTTATGTCATCATTGGATACAGGAATAGTGCCAGAGGACTGGAGGATAGCAAATGTTGTCCCTTTGTTCAAAAAGGGGAGCAGAGACAACCCCGGCAACTATAGACCGGTGAGCCTCACGTCTGTAGTGGGTAAAGTCTTGGAGGGGATTATAAGAGACAAGATTTATAATCATCTAGATAGGAATAATATGATCAGGGATAGTCAGCATGGCTTTGTGAAGGGTAGGTCATGCCTCACAAACCTTATCGAGTTCTTTGAGAAGGTGACTGAACAGGTAGACGAGGGTAGAGCAGTTGATGTGGTGTATATGGATTTCAGCAAAGCGTTTGATAAGGTTCCCCACGGTAGGCTATTGCAGAAAATACGGAGGCTGGGGATTGAGGGTGATTTAGAGATGTGGATCAGAAATTGGCTAGCTGAAAGAAGACAGGGTGGTGGTTGATGGGAAATGTTCAGAATGGAGTACAGTCACAAGTGGAGTACCACAAGGATCTGTTCTGGGGCCGTTGCTGTTTGTCATTTTTATCAATGACCTAGAGGAAGGCGCAGAAGGGTGGGTGAGTAAATTTGCAGACGATGCTAAAGTGGGTGGTGTTGTCGATAGTGTGGAAGGAAGTAGCAGGTTACAGAGGGATATAGATAAGCTGCAGTGCTGGGCTGAGAGGTGGCAAATGGAGTTTAATGTAGAGAAGTGTGAGGTGATTCACTTTGGAAGGAAAAACAGGAATGTGGAATATTTGGCTAATGGAAAAGTTCTTGAAAGTGTGGATGAGCAGAGGGATCTAGGTGTCCATGTACATAGATCCCTGAAAGTTGCCATCCAGGTTGATAGGGTGGTGAAGAAGGCCTATGGAGTGTTGGCCTTTATTGGTAGAGGGATTGAGTTCCGGAGTCAGGAGGTCATGTTGCAGCTGTACAGAACTCTGGTACGGCCGAATTTGGAGTATTGCGTACAGTTCTGGTCACCGCATTATAGGAAGGACGTGGAGGCTTTGGAACGGGTGCAGAGGAGATTTACCAGGATGTTGCCTGGTATGGAGGGAAAATCTTATGAGGAAAGGCTGATGGACTTGAGGTTGTTTTCGTTAGAGAGAAGAAGGTTAAGAGGAGACTTAATAGAGGCATACAAAATGATCAGAGGGTTAGATAGGGTGGACAGTGAGAGTCTTCTCCCGCGGATGGAAATGGCTAGCACGAGGGGACATAGCCTTAAACTGAGGGGTAATAGATATAGGACAGAGTTCAGAGGTAGGTTCTTTACGCAAAGAGTAGTGAGGCCGTGGAATGCCCTACCTGCTACAGTAGTGAACTCGCCAACATTGAGGGCATTTAAAAGTTTATTGGATAAACATATGGATGATAATGGTAGAGTGTAGGTTAGATGGCTTTTGTTTCGGTGCAACATCGTGGGCCGAAGGGCCTGTACTGCGCTGTATTGTTCTATGTTCTATAAGGACAAAGGCAGCCAACGTATAGAGACACGCCATCTGTTCCAGATTCCTTTCCATGTCCCACACCATAATGCATCAAACTCCTGGCTCACCCTACCTCACTTAGTTTTGGCAGTGTCTTCATGACCAGGGTTACAGCGATTCAAGAATCTCCATAACTATTTCCGTGGCAATTCGGGATGGGCAATAAATGCTGGCGTTGCCAGTGACCCCCAAACCCCAAGGATGAATAAATAAAGTACTAGGATAAAGCAGTTCATTTATCCTGTCACTGTGGGGAAAAAAACTTGTCGTGATCTTTCTTGTATCCCACAGGAACCACATGGTGAACTTGCAATTGTCTCTCTCATCCTCAGGAAGCATGAAAGTATTTCAGAGCTACTTAATTACTTCTGAAGTATGGTCACTAGTCTATATGCAAATGTAGGAGCCAGAGTATGGCAAACACTTCAGAGTTTTTGAGATGAATGACTTCATCTGTTTTGCGAGGGTTGTTTGAGGGTGCTGAAATCCCTCTGCTCTTGAAATAATACATGGATCTTTATTATCCACCTGAACATGAGACCAGGCCTAGGTTTGACGTCTGCAAAAGATGCCCTCTGTGACAATGCCACACTTCCTCATTGCTGCACTGAAATGTTAGGCTGGGCTGTTTAATCTGTTTCTGATTCCACAGCGAGTGCGACCAAATTAGTTAATTCATGTAAAATACACGTGAAGTGCGTTCCTGTGGTTCCAGAGCAATTTGCAAAATATGCTAAGAAGCTATCTGTACCGAACTGAAGTTGTTCATCTAAAACAGTGACTGGCTGGTTGGTTTATTGCACTATCTAAACTGGCTAATGTGAAATAATAACCTGAAAACTATTTTCACAGCTCCTCAGCCATCTTTTTGTCTATATCCATAACAGTATCTGACTGTTTCTCACGTTCAGGGTCCTGATTTTGCCCTCTTGATAAATTACTCCAGTTGGCCGTTATTTATATTAAAAATAAATGCTTCCTGATGTCTGCCTTAAATTTAACCTTCACAGCCCTGAACCTACGACTCTATTGCCCTGTGCACCTGATGCACCTTTTAATATTGCTCTGGATTTACTTTCTCTCTTCAGCTAAGTATCTTTTACACCTTGACCCTTTATCTAGACTGGAGAACCCAAGCTTAACAAATTGGCATCAGGCACCAACCATGTTGCTGTCTGTATGGTGGAAAGTGAATCAGAACAGTATTTGATCTTTACATATTTTGTGATCACCAACTATTTGATTACAGTTAATGGCCTCAATTCTGTCTAGACAAAATAGTTTGTTCCTGCAACAGATCAGCTGGTATGTTTGACCTCAATCCACACTGCTTGCTGATGCTGGAGGATGGTGGGCAATTAACATCTGTGCCCATGGACCAAGGGGAAAATTGACCAGGATTTCTGCTCTGCAGTGCTATTGAGTAAATTTCTCGAAATATAATAGTTTAATCTCTACTAACCATCAAGATTCACTGTTAAATGACACCTAGACCAGCTACCACCTGTGGATCCATGGCCCAGCAAGTTTTCAATGTCTATTTGATGGGTAAAAATGTATGCACAGGTAGAGGGATGGCTAAAGCACAAAGGGTGCATTTTAATTTGATGGGATGGGCAGCGATGTGTAGGATGTTGGTCTGGGACAGTTTGTGTTATGCCTGGATGAGTGCAACTCCAACACACTCTAGGAGTTTGACACCATCCAGGACAAAGCAGCCTGATCGGCATCCCACCTACAAACAGTCACCCCCTCCACCACGAACAGTCAGTGGTAGAAGTATGTTTCATCTACAAGATGCACTTCAGCAACACGGCAAGGCTTCTTGGGCAACAGCTTCCAAATCCACGACCATTTAGAAGCACAAGGGCAGCAGACACATGGGAGCACCACCACCCTGACCTGGAACTATCTTCACTGTTGCTGGGTCAAAATCCTAGAACTCCCTAATAACTATGTGTGTACCTTATCAACATGGACTGCAACGGTTCAAGAAAGCAACTCGCCACCACCTTGAGTAAATAAGGGATGGACAATGAATTCTGGCCTAGCCAGCGAGACCCACATTCCAAGAATGAATTTTTTTTAAAGTGTATTTTATACAAATCATTTGCATGTAAGCGCAGAGGCTGAATACCGGACATTGTTCATTCTAAATTGGATGACATGGCATAGTGAGCTGAGCTGAACCGTAAGAGATTGCAGGAACATCCAGATGGGTTATCTATGTGGTGACTAAATGGCCAGTGCAATCTGATGCACAGGAATGTGAAATGGCACAAACTGAGGAATGAGTTTAAATGAAGATATCCTCAAATATCCAATCTGAAGCTTCCAGTTATGAATTGTACAATTTCCTGATTTAGTCAAATTGTGTGGATCTGGAGGCTGAGAAAAAAAGCTTCAGTTAGGAATAATATAAAAGGTTTAAAGGCAGCTAGATTAGATTAGATAACCAACAGTGGCACAATGGGCTGAATCTCCAGTTTTGCAGATTCTATAACGATCGCAAGGAATGTAGTTTAGGAAGTGTAATATCAGTCAAAACAGATGAATAGCCTTTCTAAGTTAATGATCTTTTATTTTCAACAGGCAACTATTACTATTTTCTACCTTGGGCCAACAAAAAACCTGTTGTGACACTGACTTCCTACTGGGAAGATATCAGTCACAGGTTGGATCTGGTGAACATCATTTTAAAAACGACTGACCGAATGGTAAGAATTTCTCCTTTTCCTTCCACCTGTTCTCTTCCTGCCTTTTTGTGGAATTAAATTGCAAGGGGTTCCTGGTGAGTTTCTGTTGTGGATAAAGTTATCTCCGACTGCATATAACTGGGGGGTAAAAGAAGTCAAAAGCAAGACCGTTAAAGCTGCGCTCTTCCAGTAACTGTCATGTCACCTGGTGTTGGTTCTGTTTCTACACCTGTCAGTTCTGCCCACCAGTAGGGTGCGCCACTCTGTAACAGTTCTTACAATTTTGACTGGCTAAACCGTTCATTCCCTTCAAGGTCACAGCAAAATAACTTTGTCATAATGAACAGCATCTTCCAGCAAGATTTGCCTGACTTTTCTATTTTAATCGAAGAAAGGGAAAGACGTTGGGGTGGAGGATGGCTTGATTTGCATGTGGAGTATTTGCATTCCGTATCCAAAGTATTATTGACAGTGCCCACAAAGTCAACAGCTAACTGCAATTGCTGTTCTCTTTCTAGCTGTAGGCCACATGGCTCAGTGGGGAAGCTGTCTCTCCCAGGAAAGCTGCTGGAGCTGGCCAAAAGGTGCTGTTGCTGGTAGATTGAACGATTCAGGTGGTCTTTGGCTGAGTAGAGTGCAGTAAAGGAGATCTGTAGTGACTGATGTGTCAACTGATGTGTTAGGCAGGTAGGTTCGATGTGGACTGCACTCGATGCAGGGAAGCTAGAAACAGATGTCTAACACTGGAGAATATCCAACACTGTTTTATAACGATAGAACTGATATACATATTCATCTGTGGGTTGACACTATGCTGAAGTGACTGGAGACCTTGTAGTAGCCTAACCAGACGTACTAGCTACCGCATGGTGTTTGCACTGTGCTAGCTCGTGGACTCTGGCTGTCTCAGTGGCTGGGTCCCGAGAGAGCGGGAAACCTAGTGCCCGATGAAGTCACAAAATGTACAAAAGTTCAGTCTACAGATCCAGTCTTTTGTGGTGGGCGATGAGTTCTTGTTGATCGCCGCAGAGGTGGATCAGGAGTCGCCTGCACATGGATAGGCGGGATCGCGGTGGTCGCATGGGCCGGCAGGATTGCTGGTAGATCGGTGGCCTCGTGGCAGGGTACGTCCGGAGGAAGCATTGTAGGCGGCGGGGCACTTCGGTCGGGTAGCGGGTGTGGAATTCTTCGCAGTGCCTGTCTGTTGCGCCATAGCAGGGAGCCATCAGACCAGGAACTATCTTGGGGCCACTTATTTGATCACAACAGCTGTGGCTGACCAGCTGCCCTCAGGCAACTGGACACAAACATGATCAGTTGGGGCCAGCTCAGGTAGATCCGTGGCATGAGCATCATATGTGGCCTTCTGTTGGGCCCGTGACTGCTGTATTTTCTGTAAGACCGTGAGGTGGTCAAGGTCTGGAACATGGATGGCTGGAACTGTGGTCCTCAGAGTGCGATTCATGAGCATCTGCACTGGAGACAACCCAGTGGACAGTGGGGTTGCACTGGATGCCAGCATCGCCAGGTTGAAGTTGGAGCCTGGGTCTGCAGCTTTACACAGCAAACGCTTTACAATATGGACCCCTTTCTCGGCCTTGTTTGACTGCGGGTAGTGAGGACTGGAGGCTGTGTGACGGAAGTTGTAGGTCTGTGCAAAATCAGACCATTCCTGGCTGTAAAAGCAAGGACCGTTGTCGCTCATTACCGTGAGCGGAATCTCATGCCTGGCGAAGGTTTCTTTGCAGGCTTTGATTACCGCCTTCGACGTGAGGTCGGACAGTTTCACCACTTCTGGGAAACTGGAGAAGTAGTTGACCAGGAGTACATGGTCACGCTCCTTGGCGTGGAAAAGGTCTACACCTACTTTGGACCACGGAGAGGTCACGATCTCGTGCTGTTGCAGCGTTTCCTTGGGTTGAGCTGGTTGAAACTTCTGACAGGTAGGGCAGTTGAGGACTATGTCGGCAATGTCCTGGCTGATGCCCGGCCAATAGACCGCTTCCCGAGCACTGCGTCGGCTTTTCTCGACCCCACGGTGACCCTCATGGAGTGCCCAACACCAAAGCCCGCATGCTCTGAGGAATTACTATCCTGTCGAGTTTCCGAAGGATTCCCTCCACCACCGTCAGGTCGTCTTTTACGTTATAGAACTGGGGACATTGTCCCTTCTGCCAGCCATTGGTAAGGTGCTGCATCACGCGCTGCAGCAGAGGATCCTTGGCCGTCTCCTCACGAATTTGGACCACCCGTTCGTCAGAGGCCGGAAGGTTGGTGGCACACAACTGCACTTGCGCTTCTATGCGGCAGATGAAGTCACTTTGTTCACGGTGTGGTAATGGACCTGGATAGGGCATCTGCAACGATCAGCTCTTTGCCTGGCGTGGAGACAAGTTCGAAGTCATAGCGGCGTAGCTTAAGAAGAATTTGCTGTAACCAAGGTGTCATGTCATTTAAATCCTTCTGGATTTCTGGACTAGAGGCCTGTGGTCCGTTTCTACCGTGAATTTTGGCAGGCCGTAAACGTAGTCGTGAAACTTGACTATCCCTGTCAGGAGGCCCAGACACTCCTTCTCAATCTGAGCATACCGTTGCTCAGTGGGCATCATGGCCCTGGAGGCATACGCCACTGGAGCCCAGGACAAGGAGTCATCTCGCTGAAGGAGCACCGCCTCAATGCCATCCTGGTTGCATCAGTCGATATCTTGGTTTCCTTGGTTGGGTCGAAGAACGCTAGAACCGGGGCTGTGGTGAGCTTTGCTTTCAGCTCACGCCATTCCTCTTCATGCGTGGGCAGCCACTGGGATTCCGTTGACTTCTTGACGAGATGGCAGAGGGCCTTGATGTGGGATGCCATATTGTGAATTAATTTCCCGAGGAAGTTGATCATCCTGAGGAAACGGAGGACCGCCGCCTTGTCCTCCGGGGTCTTCATGGCGTTGATCGCCGAGACCTTGTCGGCGTCCGGCCGCACGCCCTGCTGCGAGATGTAGTCACCCAGTAACTTAATATCCGATTGACCAAATGAGCACTTGGCCCTGTTGAGCTGGAGACCATGTTCATGAATTCTCTGGAATACCTTCTTGAGGCGAGCAATGTGTTCCTGGGGCGTTGTGGACCAGATAATTACGTCGTCAACGTATACTCTCACTCCCTCTATGCCCTCCATCATCTGCTCCATGATGCGGTGAAATACTTCGGAGGCAGATATGCTCCCAAAAGGCATCCGGTTGTAGCAGTAGCAACCGAACGGGTTGTTGAACGTGCACAGCTTGCGACTGGACGCGTCCAGCTGTATTTGCCAAAAACCCTTGGAGGTGTCGAGCTTAGTAAAGAATTTGGCATGAGCCATCTCACTGGTCAACTCTTCACGTTTTGGTATTGGGTAATGCTCCCGCATGATGTTGCGGTTTAGATCCTTCGGGTCAATGCAAATGCGAAGCTCCCCTGACTGCTTCTTTACGCAGACCATGGAGCTGACCCAGTCTGTTAGCTGGTGTGGACTCGCTGAACCAGGTTCAGGAGCTTGCAGGCTCGAGCACTGAGTAGGGTCGCTCTGTCAGGCCCGACGATTTCAAACCGCAGTGTTGCCTTGATCGTCCTGTTGGATACCCCTAATTGACAGGAGCCACTGGCAGCTATGGCATTGCCATTGTAGTCAAGGAGCTGGCAGGCCGGTGGAAGAATGCTTGGTCTGACGCAAATGGTGTTGAGGCCGGATTTTGACTTTGGGTTTGCTGATGCGCCGGTGTCCAGTTTAAATCTGATGCGAGCCTTGTTAACTGAGGACAGCACACTCGTCGTCGGGATCCACACTGAGGATCGAGGGGTGTTTCGCCGTTGTGGCGGAGGGCAGCGCATGTGTTGTTATGATGCCCACCCGGTATGGGGACTTGAGGCACTCAGCATTAGGGTCTGTTGGGCTGTCAGGATCGGAGTCTGGCATGCCTTGTTGTATTGAGCGGACACTTCAGCGCCGCAGCTGGGATCGCTGGCTGCTGAGCGGTGGAGCAGATCTGCAAAGGGCTGCGTAATGGCCAAGCTTGCCACACTGTAGACACCGGCGTCGTTTTGCCGGATATTGCCGCTTTAAGTGGGCGGAGCCACAATTCGGACACGTCATGGCGCCGACATCAGCGCGTTCCGTGTGCCAGCGCGCATGCACAGTGCGGTCGGTCAACGTACGCACCTGTGCAGTCGGGTTGTCGGCCTCGTCGTCCACTCGGTCATGGCGCGCATGCACAGAGACCCAGGAAAAGCGCGCAAAACAGCCACACTCCTCGATGCTCAGGCCCTGCATTTGTGCAATGGTCTGCACCCTTTCCGCCTCGTGGGAGGCCAGCTTTGCAGCTTCTGCCGCCCTGATGTGGGAGTAATGATTTTTAGCATGCTCATGGACAATGCACGTCTCGATAGCGACAGAGAGGGTTAACTGTTTGACTTTCAGGAGCTGCTGCCGAAGGGAGTCTGAGTGGACCCCGAAAATGATCTGATCCCGGATCATGGAATCGGCCGTCGAGTCATAGTTACTGCGCTAGGATGCGGAGATGGGTCACGAAGGACTGAAAAGGTTCATCCTTACCCTGAAGCCTCTGCTGGAAAACGTACCGTTCAAAGCTCTCATTCACCTCAATGTCACAGTGGCTGTCAAACTTCAGCAGGACTGTTTTGAATTTCGTTTTGTCTTCGCCGTCAGCGAACGTAAGGGAGTTGTGGATGGCATGGTCCCCCACGGTGGAGAGAAATAGCGCGATCTTCCTGGCATCCGATGCTGCTTCGAGGTCGGAGGCCTCGATGTACAAGAGGAACTTTTGCTTGATAATTTTCCAATTTGCGCCGAGGTTGCCGGAGATGCGGAGCTGCAGAGGAGGCTGGATGTTTTCCATTTCACCGGATGGCTGCTTGCTGGTCAATGCTGATTCACTTGAGGTAGGTCCGTCAAGATCATTATCACTCTGGTGCCATGATATGTTAGGCAGGTAGGTTCGATGTGGACTGCACTCGATGCAGGGAAGCTAGAAACAGACGTCTAACACTGGAGAAGATCCAACACTGTTTTATTCAACGATAGAACTGATATACATATTCAGCTGTGGGTTGACACTATGCTGAAGTGACTGGAGACCTTGTAGTAGCCTGACCAGACTTACTAGCTACTGCATGGTGTTTGCACTGTGCTAGCTCGTGGACTCTGACTGTCTCAGTGGCTGGGTCCCGAGAGAGCGGGAAACCTAGTGCCCTTTGGCTTTATAGTGGTAGTGTCCTGTCTGGTGATTGGCTGCACTGTGTTGTGTGCTTACTGGTCATCCTGTGTGTCAATCACTGCCTGTCTGCATCTCATTATACACATAGTGAAAGCACTGTACATGGTGACATGCTCCACCTCTGACTTTTAAAACTAACTGCATGTGTGAAAATGTTTGCACACAGTTGTTTGAAAGCTGATTGTGAGAAACTGCCTGTTTTTTTTTTTTTTTTTTTTTTAAAGCTGCTTTCCCATTTAAGGGGGAGAGCTGCCTGGTGCTGATTTAACCTGAGGAGCACCACCCCTCCGATGACGGGCAAGGATGAGAAGGCGGGGCCTTCAAGAATAACTTCAGCCGGCACGTAAATTGGAACCCACGGAGTTAGCCTCGTTCTGCATCACAAACCAGCTGTCCAGCTAACTGAATAACTAGCTTTAGGAGGCAGCTCACCAACCTAAACACAGCATAGAACACCGATGTTTAATGCTGGCTTTTCACTGGAGCTTTGCTCATGGGATAACTGAAAATAAAATGTTGTTGTGTTCCTTCCTTTCAGGAAAAGAACTTGACTGTGTTGAGGACTGCTGTTCAGGCCAAAGTCAGTGAGGAGCGCCTGGCTGAAAGATGGTTGAAAATTATTGAGCAAGTTATAGAAGACTGCAGGTAAGAAGGACCTTACCCAATTTACCCAAGGTGGAGACGGTGGTGTTGTGGTAACTTTACTGGACTGGTAGTCCAGAAGCCAGGCTAAGGTCATGGTGATAGAGGTTCATGCCCCACCAGGGCAGCTAGTGAAATTTAAATTCAATTAATAAAATCGGGAATTGAAAGCTAATCTCAGTAATGGTGACTGTAAAACTATCATTGATTTTGAAAACCCATCTGGTTCACTAATATCCTTTTGTTGTGTTGTTTGTTTAGATTGGTTGGTGTTCTACAATGACACAGTATAACTTTTAATTAAAACAAAAGCTCAGATTTTATTTACACTGCTAAAACTGGTTTTGACACTTGTCCTGCACGAATACAGAATAGATCAATAGCATCTAACTACACAGCTACTGTGAATCTAACTCACTGCTTTCAACTATGCCCTCACCTTCTCTCACTAACTACTCCTGTTGCGCTCTCTCTGTATTCCCCGGTTGCACCACCCTCAGGGTTAGCGTCACTGCCTTATATCCTATCCTATGCATCTCCCTCTCGTGGCTATTCCTGGTCCTACATTGACCCTTGTAATGCTGGGGTTTTTGATAATACCACACCTTTTTAGGGAGAGAAATCTGCTATCCTTACCTTGTCTGATAGACATGTGACTCCAGACCCGCAGCAATTTGGTTGCCTCTCAACTGCCGTCTGAAATGGCCAAGCAACCATTCAGTTCAAGGGCAATTAGGGGTAGATAACCATGTGCTTGTGAAAGGAATAAATAAAAATTGCCAACTTTTCTCCTATACAAAACACTTCTAGGTTATTTGGCAGTTTCTTGGTGAAACGTTGGTACAATTTGACTGGAGAAAACCTTCTAATATTCCTGCATCTGGTTTGTGAGGTAGATTTTATCATTGCTGCTGCTCTGTTCCTGGCACAATTGGACATGAGCAGTTGCTTCGTAGTGCAGAACCTGGAATTGCCAAAATGTTGTCAAAGCTTTTCATCTTGCACTCAGCAGGACAAATGCAAGAATGTTGAATTTCTAATGATCACAGCAATTTATACTACAGGAGAAAAGGTAGCTGATATTAGATGGCAAAACTGTGCTGCCTGTGGCATTGCTACGGAATTGTCAATTTAAGATGATCCGTCGAGATAATTATGTGGCTCATTCACACATGCTGGAAGCGAAATGCATTCATGCACAGGCACATTCTCTGCAAACAAAAGGGATATGTTCAAGCCAAGTGCCTTTTCTATTAAATTACTTGGGGAGCCTATAGTTCCCCATTGGTTTCTCTATGGCAACACCTCAACAAACCAGATTCGACCTGACAAACACCCATCTTCCCTTGTGCGTATAAATTGTTGCAATCCTTTGAAATTTGGCATTCTTGCATTGTCCTGATGAATGCAAGATTTTTAAAAAGCTTTAGCAATATATCTCGCTTTTCAGCAATATACAATTGGGTAAATAGTGCAGGATCTATGCTACTGGTCCAGCAACCCATTATGTTTGGTGCCCATTTAAAGGCAAATTGCAAAATTAACTTAATAGATGTATTTAAGTTTTAGGCTGGCACAAGAAAAAAATTACCATGAAAGCTGTTGGATTTTTTTCATAAGCAAATGCCAATGGTCTAGTCCAAATGTTGCCTGGCTAACTTTTGATGAAGCAAAAGTAAAATGGGGGGGTAACTACACAGGTACAGCCTTGCTAGTTTCAGCCACCTTCTGAGAATTAATAAAAACATGGTAGCTGAGATACAGCAGGTTACATGTTTCTCCATAGCTGTTGTAAGTGTTGGTGTATTATGCTCCCGACAAGAGATGCTTTAAAGTGTCTCGAGACTAAATGTCCCATCTTCTAACTGGTTGCACCATCTGTGGAATCTTTTAACAAACAGGTGATTTTTTGCCCAATATATAGCACTTAAATATTTATAGCATCAGCAGATTAATTTGCTACAATTCGGACAGTGGACATTCATTCAATGAATGACATCTTCTTTATTAATCTGTTGGTAAAGGCAGAGGAAAATATCTCATCAGCTTCGACATCCCTCCGACTTGTACTTATTGAGAGCAAAGAAGGACTTGGATAAATTCTATTCTGTACTAAAAAGTAAAGTGCAGATTTCATAGAATCTGTTTTTACTGTGTCAGAAATTTGGTGCTGGTGTTAGAGGGATTTATAGTTTATGAATATACAAATGTATTTCTTTAGCTGCCAGTGATCATGATGGTGCATTGATTGGAGTAGGATTGTTACCTTGGCTGGAATTTTCCGTCTGTTGGGATTCGCTCTTCCTGCCGGCAGTGCACCCCCGCCCCTGGGGGTAGGGGGTGGCTTCAAAGGGAAATCCCATTGACCAGCAGCAGGAGTCGAGAAGCAGCAGGAGTAGCGAATCCCACCGCTGAGGAACTCAGCAGGGGGACCGGAAAATCCCACCCTTTGTTTCGCCTGGACGTGTGATTCTCAATTCCTACCTCACTGCTTTTTAAAACTTAAAAAACTTGGTTTGAGGTTGTTAGTGATCGCGCTGCTGTAAGGTTATTACTTGAATCTGTCTGATTACAGCCAACCCCTGCCGAAGTTGGAAGGCAAATCTAATGTAACTCAGCTTGACCTGCAAATGCTGAAGCTTCGTAAAAACATTATGGACGGTATTCTCGAGTCGGCAAAGCGCATTCGACTGGAAGCAGAGGATCCAAAAGAGACAATCGATGACATTGAGGACTGGCTACAGCAACTTAAATCATTGTCTGAAGAGGTTAGGGATCAAAATCTTGTCAGTCTTCCAACTTCATATCTACATGAGCATTTTAATCCAGCCATTTGATAGAAAATTTCACCTCCTGGGTAATATCTATACCTACCGGAAACTAAAAGAATGGAGTATACTCTATGAATGGTTGTATTTTATAAAACACCTTTTAACATGTTTAAACATTCCAAAATGCTTGATCAACATTATCAAATACAATTTGGCACTGAGCCATATGAAGAGATATTAGGGCAGGTGATTTGAGATTAAGATCAGGAACAGTTTTGAGAAGCATCTTGAAAGGAGCTGAGTGTTTGAGGGAGGAAATTCCAGATTTTGAGGACTAGGCAGCTGAAGGCAGAGCAACCATTGGTCGTGCAGTTAAAATGTAGGATTAGTTGTTGCCAAAAGTTGGAGAAAATGCTGTATATCAAGTACTGGCTATTGGACAAGTATCGTGATAAATCGGAGCTAATGGAGGGTTTGGAAGAGTTGAAACTAATTTAGTTTATCGTATTTTTTTTAAATTCCCTTGTATGTATTAACTATATGTACTATGAAAGGCACCTGAAAACAGGAAATTGTGAACAGATGAGATTCAAAATCCATTATCTTTAGCTTTTGAACATTAGTCTTCTGTTAGGTTTTTTTTTTCCCCCTCCTTCTGAATGTAGTTTCATAGGTGCTGGCTCCCCTTGCAATAGTAATCTTCATGTGAGTTTAAGAGTGCAAGCTCATTCCTTGACTGGGAGTCAGGCTGTGTTCTGCCTCTAGCATCCATACATGAATACTTTGACTTGGCGGGTTTTGTTCTCCTCGGAATGCAAGCAACTCTCGGCAATGGTAGAATCTTCAGCCACTCTCCCAACTGACTGCTTACTCTGCATAGGCCAGGGTTTGCATCTTGGGCCCATTTGTGGCATTGACATTGAAATAGTTCATCCTCCTAACCCAACAGGAAAAGCCTGAATTTACTGGATGATTTTTTGAAAAATATGCTTCAGTGAGTCAGAAGGAGCCTGTTAGAATGATAAAACTCTTTGTTGACTTTGCTCCAATAGCCACAAAATAGCATGCCCGATGTGGTCATCTGGATGATATGTGATGAGAGGCGAGTTGCATATGCACGAATCCCAGCTCATGAGGTGCTTTACTCCACTACCAAGGAAGAAGCCTGTGGCAAATACTGTGGAAAAACGCAAACCATATTCTTAAAGGTAAGGTTGAGTTTGGCACTTGGCATTAATGAGAGCTCTTTTATTTAATACTCTTCAAAATGACTTTGTTTGCATTCTTTGTTTTGCAAGGCCTTCTAGAAATCATCTCTCTGGTATTGTGTATAATTCCTCTTGTCCTCTATAAATTCAAATGAATTGTGCTAACGAACAAAGCAATTTCAACAGTTGCATAATGTTGTGTTAAGTTGGACACTAAGACAATCTGCATTAAGATAGTTTTTGTCCCCATTGTGACACTAAATGGCTCTGAAGAAAATTGCCACACAGTAACCATTTTAAAAGTCAAATGTTTTAGTATTTATCATGGTAAGTTCACCTTTGTGGGACTTGAGATCAAAATATTCCAGCTGCTTTAGTGTGGGTCTTTCAAAATTATACTCCCCTTGCAGTTTTACACTTCGAGACTATGGATTAAAATTCACACCAATGTTCTCTTGCTTCCTTGCCATGGCTGAAGTAAAAACATTGTTAAAACTGGTGTGAAAATTATTTAGGCTGTTTTTCCATTGTTTGATCGGAAACTGAGAGAACTCTATGGAAATTCCAGATGATTGTATTTGATGCTGGGCCAAGTTCCAGACATTTTTTTTTTTCTCCAATGACTTTGGCTGGTGCCAATTCCACAGATGTCTGAAAGCTTCTGAACCAAATGGCTGCTTGTTAAATAAAATGTCAGCAGGTTACTTGACACTGAAGGGCCAACTCGATCCATTTCTTGCCCAACATCTGCCTGTAGAAAACATCCCAACACCCAGTCACTGAATGAACCCTGTTGGCAGAAGCACTGTCCATTTGATGTTTATTTTTAATTCCCTGTCTTCCCGCACCTTGTCCAAACTAAGGGGTTCTGCCAGCAAACTTCAAACCTGATTTGTGTCGGTTGTGACTGGAAACACACTGTCTCGGTTACTGAGAGGATTTTTTGAAGATTGGTGTGATTGATTTTAAAAGTTGCAGTATGATATGTTGGTGAGTCAAAATGTGTATGGTTTCACTCGGAAAATTCAGACGGTCTAAACTCCAACGTCTATTCATTCTTCTAGTATGTGGGAGGCAAGAACAAAAATTCCAAAATTCCAATTCAGTTACGTGTCCGCTTTTGGCTTGGCCTTTCTGCTGTGGAGAGCAAATTCAACAGTTTTTCAGAAGGAACCTTCAGTGTATTTTCTGAATTGGTAAGCCATAAGTATGTTGGTTTGTTTAAAGTTTTGCACTGAGACAATACAAAGATGCCGAAACGAAAAACATTGAAAAAGCAAAATTAAAATACTTATAGCTGTATAGATGTGGCATGTGACTTTCCTAATCATTTGTGGAAGATTCCAGAACCTTGGCACGTGCTATGTAACTAAATTATCTGTCATTATGACATAGTCTCTTCCTGCAATTAGGGAGGCCATGTCGCAAAGGTTACTATTGCAGGGCTGGTAATCCAGGGACCTGGGTTCAAATTCCACCATTAAAGATGGTGAAAATCAATTAAAATCTGGAATTAATAGTCTAATGACGTTAATTGGTAGAAAAATAAAAAAATTAGGGCAGCACGGTAGCATTGTGGATAGCACAATTGCTTCACAGCTCCAGGGTCCCAGGTTCGATTCTGGCTTGGGCCACTGTCTGTGCGGAGTCTGCACATCCTCCCCGTGTGTGCGTGGGTTTCCTCCGGGTGATCCGGTTTCCCCCCACAGTCCAAAGATGTGCAGGTTAGGTGGATTGGCTGTGATAAATTGCCCTTGGTGTCCAAAATTGCCCTTAGTGCTGGGTGGGGTTACTGGATTATGGGGATAGGGTGGCGGTGTTGACCTTGGGTAGGGTGCTCTTTCCAAGAGCCGGTGCAGACTCGATGGGCTGAATGGCCTCCTTCTGCACTGTAAATTCTATGAATCTATGAAAAAACCCAGCTGGCTCACTGATGTCCTTTAGGGAAGGAAATCTGTTGTCCTTACCTGGTCTCGCCTACTTGTGACTATGTACCCTTATCTACCCCTGCTGGTTACATAATCAAAACATTCTAATACATTTGTCAAGATCATGGGGCAAGATCTACTGTCCGCATTGCACCTGAAAAGCGGCACATTTGATGCCGGGAGATCCCTTTACTGGGATCAACCCTGCTCGCCACATTTCGTGAGATCGAACACGACCTTGCGAGACATCACTTTCTGGCAAATTTGAATATTGGAGCAAGACGGCTAGTCTCACTCCAGTATGCGTTCCCAACATCTACCTAAGGCGTGGGGTCCAACTCACTCGCCTTGGAGAACCCAGCGAGCAACATTCAGTGCTGTTCCCACAAATGGGGACCACAAGGAATGGCACTCATGGGGGTCTCCCAAGGGATCGGAGGCCCCTGATGCTTGGCCTCTGGACAGGGTGGCACCCTGGCACTTGTCAGCCAAGCACTTGGGGGAGGGGGGGGTTCGAGAAATCGGGACGCCATTTACAAATGTGTCCAGATCTCTCCCTGCACTGAGGTATTCTGCCAAGCAGAGCTCCTCAGTGCAGAAAACAGGACTAAGTAGGACCTCAGCCACGCAAATGGCGCTCCGAGTGCCGGGAAACGCCTGGCTAATCGTGCGCTATGGGACTCTGTTCTCATTCGGGTAGATCGTGCCCGTAATTTCCCTTCAGTAAAACCATGTTGACTTGTTCTAATCGTACCAAATGCATTGCTTCGGATTCCTTAATATATTTCGCCATTTTCAGAACAACTGGGCTAACTGGTCTGAAGATCATTCTTTATCTCTCTCCCTCTTTGAAACATTTGCCAACTTCCAATTTAATCTGACTGTTCCCAAAAACGTTTTGGAACATCAAACCTCATTGCCAGCACATCTATCATCTCTGCAGCTTTCTCTTTTGGAACCCTGGGGTGTAGACCACCAGGTCCCGAGTGTTTGAAAGATTTTAGTCTCTTGTTTCTCCGATACTTTATCTCTGTTGATATTAATTTCTTCACTCTTTGTAGCTGCTAGGTTACTGTCTATTTCTGATATGAGACTCTTCTACCCTGAAGCCAGGCACAAAATATTTATTCAATGCCACTGCCAATTCCTCATTTGCCATGATTTCTCCTGTCTCTGCTTCTAAGGGACCAATGTTTAATTTAGTTTACTCTTTTCCTTTTTCATCTACTTACAATCTTTTTATACTTCTGGCTAGTTCACTCTTTCTCCCCCCCCCCCCCCCTTTTTATCAATCATTGGTGGCCCTCTGCTGGTTTCTGAAGCGCTTCCAATCCTTAAACTTGCTACTGTTTTTTTGAACATTCTAAGCCTCTTCCTTGAACATAATACGTACCTTGGCTTCCTGAGTGAGCAATGGCTGGGTCTTCCCTGCTGAGTTTTTTTTGCTTTCCAATGCAATGTATTTTTGAGCATTTTGAATTGTTTCTTTAAATGGTTCCCACTGTTAATTTTACCCCTTTAGCTTTTTAGTCTATTTACTCAATTAACCTTCGTCAGTTCTCATCCTTACTCCGGCACCCCCAGAGTCCCAGCTCTGTTGTTCTTCTCCTGGCAGCTCGCTCCGCTGCTGCCCCTGTTTCTGGCTTTCCCAGTGCTGACCTCCCACTAAAGTCATCGACTTCACCTACTGGCAGAAGTCGGTCACTGCAGGTCTGGAACTTCAGCTGGTACCTGCAGTGACCGACGTCTGCCACTCGATGAGACTAGTCAATGTAAAAGCACTGTCTGGTGAGTATTTGTCAATTGGATACTGTTGCATTTCTTTTATATTAAGTGATTCATTTTATTTTGTGACATGTTTCAGCTAGGAATGCACAGTGCCACACATGTACAGTAGACTATTTCAACTTGTACATTGTACTTTTACTGAAATGAGAAATGCCGAAAGGCACCTAGCTATGGCTTTAACCTTGATTTATGGGAACCTCTGTTTCTGATTTTCAAAAATATAACCACAGCTTTTAAGTGAGGTCTTCCTGTATGCTGTTTTAAATTCATGGTTCTGGTACGCTATCACACTCTTAAGTGTGCTCCCTCACATTCAGGTCCACAGTTCACTGTCGAGCAGTATTCTTGTAATTTTCTTAAGCGAGGGGCAGGGGATGCATGAGATGCTTTTGACAACTGTCTTTGTGCTGCTCTTAATTCAGGTGTCCCACTGACCAAAACCTGGAGCAGCTAGCTCGATATTATTTTTAGTTTGGTCACCAGCTGCATTTGGTTCTTTTTGTGCACCAGACCAAATTGGAGGTTATAATTACCTGATGTAAGATGCATTGGATTTAATGGTTTTGTGCTTAACCAGACAGGAGCTCTTATCACAGTTGAGGACTAATCCTCACAATCCGCATTTTAAGTCACACTTGGGCCATTATCTCAAATTTGGCATTTGATCATCTCTTTTTTTTTTCTCTTTCTGCCCATTTATTTATCTTTGTTATGCAGTATGAAAACCAAGCCCAGCTGCTAGGCAAATGGGGCACGAGTGGGCTCGTGGGTCGCCACAAATTTTCTGATGTAACTGGTAAAATAAAACTGAAGAAGGAAAGCTTCATGCCCCCTCGAGGCTGGGAATGGGAAGGCGACTGGTTCATTGATCCCGAAAGAAGGTCAGAAATGTTTTTAATCTGAAGATTTATTGGCTTTCCTGCTTCACTCGTGTGGGTCTTCAGTGGAAAAATAATTAGATGAACAGAAACTGTTGCTTTTATCTTTAGCCGTTCCTTTTGGCCAGTTATGCACTCTTGATATTTACTCTGCTTAATCTTCCTAACCCATCTCTTTTTCTCCCCCCACCCACCCTCCCCAACCCCTCACAGAACACGATCAAAAGCAGGCTGTCCGTTGAACCCCCATACATGGCCAAACACCCATCATGCTCTCTGCAATTTATGAGAAATGTTCTCTTGCTACTGCGCTACCTCTTCTGGCCAGAAGGAGGCATTTGCTGACCATGTTTTAAATCATCCAATTTGTACTGTGAGCAATAACACTTGGGCAAAACATAATTTGAAACCAATTCAGTTTATACCAGTGCACCGTCAGCTGGTGGCAGCAGACCCCACCAGATACAAAGTTATTTATCCTGTAATAATAATCATCTTTATTATTGTCACAAGTGAGCTTACATTAACACTGCATTAAGGTTGCTGTGAAAATCCCCTAGTCGCCACACTCTGGCGCCTGTTCGGGTACACTGAGGGGGAATTCAGAATGTCCAGATTACCTAACAGCACTTCTTTTGGGACTTGTGGGAGGAAACCGGAGCACCTGGAGGAAACCCACGCAGACGCGGGGAGAACGTACAGACTCCGCACAGACAGTGACCTTATTTAGCATGTACAGAATCAGAGTTCATCACAGAGTTTGTAGAATGTGCAAGAGGACCATTCAGCCAATCATGTCTGCACTGGTTCTCCAAATGAATCCTGTGCATTCCGAGGAGAGGGGGGGTGCCAATGGACATGGGTGCGAAATGGGCTCTTGACAAATTGGAGTTGGTGTGGGGCAGGATGAATCGGCATCCTTCCTGTTTAATGAACATTTGCATAATGTTGATTTGGAAGGATTTTATTTTAATCTTGTGCTGAAATAAACTGTAATTTTTAAAACCAGCTCTACTGTTATTTTGCTGATTGGAACCAAGTGCAATAACCTCCGGCCTTGTACCCTTCTCAAACTGAAGTGAATTTATTCCTTCATAGATTGAAAATGGAACGTTTCAATTCCAAAGGAATTGTGCAAACTGCAAGGCGAATAAAGGATCTAGATTGCTGCTGTGTAGGCCTGACTGAGTTTTTAATAGTTTTTGTTGGACTCGCTTCTCACAGCTTTGAAGAGCTGTGGAAAATTCCAGTTTGAACTAGCCAGAGGCTGGCTGACTCCAACTTTTGAATGGAAAATTCAGGTCTCTTTTTCTGCAGTTTCTAATATCCCTTACAATGCCCCATGGATTATTCTGACTTGGTTGCTGCATTTATTCAGAACTGAATTGATTTGGGTTGAAATTGGCAACTTTTTGATTTGGGCAAGATTTTTTTTTTTTTTTAAACCATATCTTTTGGAACTTTTCAATTCTAGTTACTCTCTCTGGCGCGAGTCCTTTATTGACTTTTCAAACCAAATTTTCTTGGTCTGAGTAAATGTATCCTCTGAGCATGGAATAATGCCAATTGCAGTGCACACATTTACTTAGTTGAGGACTGAATGTGGCAGGCCAGCCCTTTAGACCAACTGAAGGGGAGAATTGAGACCAGATAAATGGTGTACCTTTCTGCGTATGATATTAAAAAGTACCATAACTTGGTTCACTTTTATTTTTCTTCGAAGTTTGCTGACTGAAGCTGATGCTGGCCACACAGAATTTATTGATGAAGTTTATGAAAATGACGCCCGCTACCCAGGAGCCGAATGGAAAGTGGCAGAGGAACCCTACACTGATCTGGTGTGCATTTGTAATGTTTACCGTGTCGGCATTTTGTTACTCTGCAGCCTTGTGTGGAACTGATCGTACATTTGAGGGAAAGCTGTCAATCAGGAGTGTGTTGTTTCACACGTCGGCACCGTGGTCTCCATCTATAGTTGGGTAATACTTGGCAAGATGAAAGCAAAATTTCCAAGGTCACAAACCGAGTGACTTTACAGTTATATAGCGCTCCTCATGACCAGCAGATGTCTCAAAGCACTTTACTGCAATGAAGTACTTGTTCAAGTATATTCCCTGTTTTAATGAAGGAAATGCAGCAGTTAATTTACACTCTGCAAGCTCCCACAAACAGCAATATGATAATGATCAGATCATCTGGTTTTTTTTTTGTGATGCTGATTGAGGGTTAAACATTGACCCCGTCACCAACAATAAGAGAATCCTTTACATCCATCCGAGCAGGCAGATGGGGGTCTCTGCTTAATGTCTCATCTGAAAGATAGCACCTCTGACCGCGCAGTGCTCCCTCAGTACTGCACTATAATGTCAGCCTGGAGGTTTTTGTCTGTGCGTGTGCCCTGGAGTGGGACTTGAGCCTAGAACCATGTCACTCCTAACGCAAACCACAGCTGCACTCCCTTATTGGAATGAATTTTGATGTTGCATTGTAATTTTTCTAGGGAACCAGGAAATCCTGTTATGTAAGCTCTCGCATTGCACAAACCATAAATGCAACACATCCTTGCATATTTTTTATGAAGTTGGCCTGGTCCATCTGTCAATGGTCCCTTGAGCACTTTTTGGTCAAATGTAGCTACTGCACTCTGTTTTCAGCAGACTGAATATGTTTTCAGCAGACTGTGAATATACCTATGCATTTGAAGTTTACAAGAGACTGCACCACTTTTTTTTGTGATGTTATTGAGTGAGGGTGATGTTTATGCCAATAATACAAATACTAATATAGCTGTACCTGATCACACTTCCATTCAAAATATACTAATGTCAGACCTGGTGGCTTCTACTCGCTGTATTGTTATCTGCATTTTGGTCATTGTTAACTGAAATTTAAATACCAAATTAACAAAGCACGGGACATTTTTACCCTCTTACTGTGCTATCCTTTGGTTTTCAAAAAATTGTACACTACAAGCTTGAAATTCTGCTGTTGCGACTGTATGGTTTATGAACAAGCCTCTATAGTTGCAAATTCCCTAAGGTTTGCTTTGATTTTTCTCCGTGACAGAATGGTGAGAAGAGTTCCTCAAAAGAGGAAATTGAGTGTCCACCTGGATGGAATTGGCTGGAGGAATGGGAATATGACGTCAATCGAGCTGTGGATGAACAAGGTGATTTTGATGCCGATCTACATGTCGGAAGAAGTTTTGTTCTGTATATGGGGAATTATTTTTATTGGTTGTTGTTCCAGGCTGGATTTTTAAATGAATTTTGAGTATTCCAATTAACTTTCAATGATGAGCAAGGGGAGACAGAGTTAATGTCCCGTTGGTATCAAGCTGCGATGGCAACAAACTGTTTTCAAGATGCAATATTGATTTGGACTTTGGGGTACAGGGGATGCAATTCCGAAATTTGCAGATTAACTGAAACTTTGGAGGGTAGTAACCATTGAGGCAGGTAAGATTTCAGGAAGACATGGGCTGGTCGAACGCGTAGGTACACTGCAGATAAAATACAATAGAGTGAGAGGATGCATGTAATGTATTTGTTGGTTTAGCAGTGTACCTTTTGGATACCCTGTGTTACTTCAAGCAATGGAGATATGACATTCGAACCAAGTCAGCAACCGGTTTATTTACAGTGCTTTGAAATACCATCGTAGTTACATGGATCAATCAAACCATTGAACACTACATTGCACGTATTGGTAGGAAGAATGGAGAGGCAATATGTGCCAAATACTGCAATATTAAAGCAGGCGCAAGAAGAGAGACATGGGGGTAGGTGGCAGGACAAAACAATTAATAAAGCATTTGGGATCCTAGGCTTTCTAACTGGGAGGCATAAAGAATAAAAACCAGGAATGTGTGCGAAACCTACATGAAACACCAGTTTGGCCCCAGTTCAAGTATTGTCCAGACTTCAGGAAGGATGAGCAAGTTCTGGAGAGGGTACAGAAGAGATTTACCGGGATGGTTCTGCCGTTGAGTGATAGCAGCTGCATGGATAATCTGGAGAAGCCGGAGTGGTTCTTAAAGTCAAGAAGGTGAAGAGATTTGATGGCAATGTTTCAAATCACGAGGTGATCTGAAAGAAAGAGAAACCATTTAGAATTGCTAAAGGGACAATGGCCTGAGAGCCCAGATTGAGGCAGTATGAGGAAAACTGGTGTCGTGAAACGAGTGGTTTAAACTTTGGATGCACAGTCTGACAAGGTAGTGGTTAGTGTTGTATTTGAAAGGGAATCGGATAAATACTTCCAAGGTGGAAAAACAAATCGCAGAGATGCGTGGAAAGAGCGGCGTGGTGGGAAAAACTGGATTGCTTTTTCGGAGGAGCTCTCCCAGGTTTAATGTGCTGATTGGTGTCCTCCCCTGCTGTGCTGCATGACTTGTTACTTCATCCTAATGATTTGTCGTGGGGAAATTTGCCCAAAAATCTCAGGGCAAGAAGTTGTGCTGAAACAAAGCAAGCGCTGTAGAAGCATGCAAACATTTTGAGGGAGCTACTACAGCTGCTCTGAAGTTTGCGCTGTTGCTACTTGACAATATTCTATTGTGAAACGTGTATTAAATGGTTTGAAAAGTTATAAGTGGGATCAAGTGTAGTGTGCTGTGCTATACTTTATCAGCTGAGGTTTCGGACGTTACAGTGGCACACCGTGACTGCAGTTTTATTTCCACTTTGTCATGGGCTATGTCTCATGCACTTATAATAATGCAGCAGGCCATTCGCTCCATTATGCCATTGACAGCTCTTGAAACAGCTATTCAGTTAATCCCTCTGCTTTTTACCCACACCCTGTAGTTTTTACCTTCAATTATATATCTAATTCGCCGCTTTTGGAAATTGCTATTGGATTTCCTTCCATTATTTCCAGCTGTGCATTCCAGATCGGAACCTATTGCATTTTGGGGGGGGAGAAAATCTCAACTTGCCGCTCATTCTTTTTGCAATTTTTCTTCCCTAGTTATTAGTCCCACTGCCAGCGGAGACCATTTAGCCTTATTTATACCATCAAAACCCCATTCACTTTTCAATGGGTAAGATATACGGCACCAAAAGATGCCATTTCGGCCCCACCAGTCCACGCTGGAGTTTATTTCACTCGAGCCTCCTCCCATCTTTCCTCATTTTAAAACTCCCATTGTAAACCTCCGTTTCCTTCTCCT
The DNA here is from genome assembly GCF_047496885.1 of Scyliorhinus torazame. NCBI lineage: Eukaryota > Metazoa > Chordata > Chondrichthyes > Carcharhiniformes > Scyliorhinidae > Scyliorhinus > Scyliorhinus torazame. The sequence goes on from NC_092722.1 coordinate 130,686,295, forward strand.
TCAAATGCTTGTCTAGCTTCCCCTTATTACTCTAAACTTCAATCACTCCCTGCGGTAGCAAGTTCCACATTCCCACCACTCTTGGGTAAATAAACCTGCCCTTAATCGTCTTTACTCTCGGGGCAGCAATAGCAGCTTCTCTAGTCTGTCCCACATAAAGCTCGCTGGCTGCAGTAAATCTGGCCAGTTTACTGAGGGGGCTGTCACTAGATACACACAACAGTAGCTGGTTTGCAAAGCTGTGGCAAATGGTTTTATCTCCTACACTGTATTTCATAGTTGGATTTAAGTCTACTTATTAAGTTTCATTCTATGGCACGGAGAGAGTGGCTGAGGCTGGGAGATGCCAAAAACCAAGGCCCCAACAATAATGCCTATGCACCTGCTGTATTGTTCCCCTATATATTACACCTTTTTATAAAGATCTCTATTACTGTTTAATGTCCTCTGCAATGTAATTATAAAATCCAATCTTGAAAGAAATTATATTTTGCATTTGTTATGGGCCAGAGTTTAGAGAACCCCAAAGTGTATCATGGAGTTCACCTGACCCACAACTTTTAATAGATTGTGGTTATGGGGAACACACCGGCTTACTTTACATGTGTGGTGCAACAGAGCATTAAAGTACTATTAAATTAAAAAAATGTTTATTTATGAAACCAATTCAGACTTTATAAACATCCAATTAAGACTGTAAACCTCTTAACAACTATCAACACCAATAATCCCTACAGATACAATATTCTATAAGTAACTCTTAATCTTTCCTTGCAACATCCATTAGACAAAAGAACCTTTTAAACACCAAGATCAGGTTTAAATTCTCTGCTGAGAGCAGTTATCATTTTGAAATCATCCAAATGATCTGGAGACGGTCTTTAGATTGCAGAGAGATCCTTGTACAGCTGCTTGCTTTTCCTGCAGCTATCCAGCTCTCAAAGCAAAACTAAAAACCCACAGACACACGCCAGCTTTTGTTCAAAGCGAAGTGAAAGACAGACAGCCCAGCTCCACTCGCTCTCTGACATCACTGCAGCTACCTGATAAACACCCATTTCTTAAAGGTACTCTCACATGACACTACTTGCCTGAAGAATGAGATACACCACCAAGTGAGTTGCCTTCCCCACCCCACATTCTCCTTATTTAAAACCCTGCCAAACAAACAAGAAGTAAAACTCTGCTTTCAAAGGCGCTTGTGACTATTGTAACTTGCAACGGCTTTGAGGTTTCCAAGAGCTGGCGAATTTTTTAAACCCTCCATCTGTTATTTTTCAATTCAATTTTTGGTCCTTTCTTTACACTGCAGGATGGGAGTACGGAATAACAATACCCCCAGATGACAAACCCAAATCCTGGGTCTCGACAGAGAAAATGTATCATACCCATCGGCGTAGGCGCTGGGTGCGTCGGCGTAAGAAGGACCACCAGCAAACTGCACAGTCACAAAAGGTACATTCTGGCAGACTGTTGTAAAGGTGGTCTTTGATGAAAGTTGCAACAAGTTATGGAGAATGTCAAAATTATTTTGTGCTGTAAGGGTTTAGGGGGTGAACTTGGATTGCAAAAATAATCCATTGGAGAATTTCTCCTAAAAATCCATTATATAATTTACATTTGAATAGCTTTTTCCCCTGACTCACGATTTGTGTAGTTAAATTATTGGATGTGTGTTTGCTGCCCACACAATAACAAAGCCTTTTGGTGCACCTTAATTCAAGTGAATAAAATGTAAAATAGCAACATTTGATTATAGGCACTGTGGAAATACGGGAACATAGGAACTGGAGTAGGCCATTCGGCCCATCGGACCTGCTCTGCCATTCAATAGAATCATGGCTGATCAGACACTTCAATGCCTTTTACACATGCTATCTCCATACACTTTATGTCCTAGTTAATCACCTCCATCACGATGACTGAACTTGCACAGCCCTCTGGGGAAGAAAGTATTGATATACAGCGTCCCGATCAGTTACTGATTTTAAAAAAATTATTTGTTGGCTTTCTCTTGTTTCCAACTTTCAGAGCCAGTCATCTTATGATTTAGAAGGGTGGGAATATGCCTCTCTGATTGGCTGGAACTTTCACATGAAGCTGCGCAAATCAGATACTTATCGACGCAGAAGATGGCGAAGGAAAATGGCGCCGTCTGGACGACTTGGGCCCGCTGCAGTCTTCAAACTGGAAGGCGCTCTGGTAAGTTAACAAGCAATACCCTCGCTGCACCAATTGCATTTTACAATGCTGGTATATTTCAAGATTTGTGGGTGCATGTTTACTTTCTTATTATGTGATGAACGTTTCAGCATTTCTCTTTTGTGTTCTGTGTTTATGGAGTGAAGCTATCCGGGTGAGCAGGGAAAAAAATGACCTGAGAGACATCTTTCTTGATTTTATTCTGTTTGTTTTTTAAGGCTCCGGCTTCCGGTGAGGATGGTGACAAATCACCGACAGACTCGGTGTTCGGAGCAAGTGCCCCAATGATCTCCTGTGTGTTTGATCGTAAGCAAAACCCTACAGTTCTTGATATTCTGCCATAATGCAATAAGCGGTATCTCCCACCAGGAGTGGTGTGGACGAGTGAAGGCTAAACAACCCCCCTCAATTTGTAATGATAAAGGTCTACATTTTAGAACTGGGCTGTCCACATTTACTTTTGTTCTTCAGTTTATGTACATAGCTTGTGAACCCAATGCCTCCAGATGTGACTACTGAATTGTAACCACGATTATGTGCCAGAGTAGTCACTACAGCCATTTTCTAAAACTCCTGAAAAATTGCATTTGTAACTATTCAAATGATCATTGTTATACTGGTGTGAAGCATATTTTGCACCAGTGTTTTAGTGCTAAAGTAGATGCAGCCTGAAGTTTGAGTTGGCCTTTATCTGTTATTGGAGCAAAGCGCAATTGAGGCATTCTAGAGAAGGACCTTTGCCACTGCTTCACTTGGGTGTCCATTTGGGCCTTACACCACATTGACTCTTCACATCGACACTTTGGGAATGTAATGTTGACTAGAGCATGAGCATCTTTGCTAATGCTGGTATATTGTTCCAGGACCTTCAATCTATCACCTCCGTTGCTATATTTATCAAGCAAGAGCCATAGTTGCTATGGACAAAGACAGCTTTTCAGGTATGTACTCGTCAGGTATGATTTAGAAATATTGTCAGTGTTTTAACTCGCTGGCTGTGTAAAGTCTGTATTTTTCCCATTAAGAACAATTTCTGATTGAATCAAACAACATGTTGCTTTGTTTTTAAAGGCAGAATACAGACCATATTCAACCAGACCACACTTGCAGAAACAAAACATAAGGTCTACTATTAGATATGATTCTGTGATTTGGACAGCACTTACTGAACAACCCTGCGTGTGCACATAGTATCATACAGCACAGAAAAGGCCCTTCGGCCTATCGAATCTGCGCTGGTCAAAAACAACCACCTAACTGTTCTAATCCTGTTTCCCAGCACTTGGCCCATAGCCTTGTATGCCTTTGTAATAGCTACATTAACAACCAATTTAAGATCCAAAGATAAAATGCTGGAAAATCCCAGCAGGTCTGGCAACATCTGTAGGGAAAGAAAAGAGCTAACGCTTCGAGTCCAGATGACCCTTTGTTGAAGCCAATTAAGATGATCAGTTGAGCATATGATGTGACTTATTCACAATTGCTAGAAATGACATGTATTCATACGTAGGGACCAGTTCTCTGTAAACAAAAGGAATTTGTTCAATCCTTGCACTTTTTTTCTGAATTGCTCGGGAGTTTGAGGAGCCTATAGTTTCCCATTGGTTTCTCCATGGCAATTTCCCTTGGTTTCTCCATGGCGATGCGTCGGCCAATCAGAATCGATTTGTCAACCAATCCGTCGTTTTTTTTCTCCTGGAGTGTAAATTGTTTGAAATTTGGCATTGTTGCAAGCCAACATGGCTCCCTTTTCCAGGATTGTTCAGGTTCTCTATTATCAAAGAGCTATTTGGATACAGCTAGATGTCTTTATAAGATTGTAGGGTAAACCTGGGTTCACAGACAGCGGGAGACATGGAGACTGACTATTTGATCAGGTCTCTACCTCCGACGACATGATCCTGGGATTTCTCCGATAATCTGCTGGTAGGGGCAGCCCATCGTACGGGTGCTGTTGTTCATGGTCATCCCGCCTTAATCACTTTTGCCAAAAAGAAGGGGCCTCACAGCCTTGCTGGCTGAAGCTTTGGAAACCTCTGCAGGCCAGAAGGTTCACAGGGTTCCCGGGCAGCATTTTGAGGGTAAAAGGGGGGGGGGGGCGGAAAATATGTAACTACCTGGCTGTTTCACTCCAATGGGCCCTGCTGGTAAGTAATAGGGCTTCATGTGCCTGATTTCTGCTTCTGTTTGCACCAGTCAGTCCCAGTGTACAATCCCACCATGGAGTTGTGCCATTCCAATAACGAAAGAAAAAGCTGAGGACACTTTTCTGTCATGGTTGTCGAGCGATTGTCTGAAACATGGAGGGAAATCAGCCCATATCATTTGGGTTTTGAACGCCTATGTTCTGGTGTCGCTGTTGCAATTCTCTGAAGTCTCTAGCATCGAATCCAAGTGCAGTACTGCTGCAAATTTCACTTGGTGTTCTCTGCCTTCTCGGCAATTGTGTGGCAGTAGTAAGAGTTGCTACGCACGCTTATTACATCGGATTACCTTCAGAATTTCCAGTGTTTTATTTCCAAATCCAAAGGGGTTGGCAGTAGAAGAGTTAAATGCCTTGAACTCTGCAGTCAGCTATTGAAGGCTGACCTGCAGCTGACCTGTCGAATCACTTCTGGAACTGGGCTGAGAGCTTGTACAGGAAATAGTCATGTTCACCAAGTACCTGCTGTTCAGATAAAGGTGATTGAGGGCTGTAGATAATGCCAGAGCCCAAAGATGTCTTTTCTCCAACGAGGGGAAGCAACCATAAATATAAACGGGTAGAAATTCCAGACTGGCCTGTTGGTAGTGTTAAGTGGGCTGCGGCCTACGAAACACTGCAACAAATTATTGTTGAGGAATGAGCTTTGTGGCAAAGAAAGAGCAATCACTAATTTAGCAAACGACCAACGAGGTTTACTGGACAATAAAGACACATCCTTTACATTAGTCGAGTCATGACACAATACACCAGTTCAATGCGGCTGGGGAAACTTTGCTGTGATTCCTTGAATTCTGGGGTCTTCCCCTCTTGGTTCCTTGAACCTGCTTTCTTCACTCATGACTTTTGTTGGGATTTTAACTTGAAGATTTAACTTTTTAAAAAAAGATTTCAACTCTTAATTCTCCAGTCTACTTCCAACTATTGTAGCTGCATTGCTGCACGCGTGCTCTTTTTGTTCTCGTTCTCTCTCTCTCCCTCTCTCTTCTCACTCTCCCCTTCTTTTCCTTTCCCTTCTTTCTTTCTGGCAAGTGCCCAATTTTTGTACCTTTTTTATTTTGCAGGGCGTTCTGCACCTAAGTAACTACAAACTGAAATATTTCCAATTCTTCATCAATGGGACGGGTGCCTCTGACATCTGAACAACAAGCTAACCTGACTTGCAATTCCAGCCCTCAAGTCACCCTTGCCAGTCAGCAACCCATTTTTGGCTTCTGTGTACTGCTGATGCCAGACTCACTGGAGCCCAAATGTGCAAATATGTCCCAGCTATAACTCCCATGTATTTTGTTAAAGCTGTATTACAGTATTTTGGATTGCCCACCATAAATGTTAGAGGGGCAGAGAATCTGCCCCAGGTACCTTGGACATCTGCATATTAGAGAGAGGCGTACTGCCTTGCTCTAATATGCAGATTTGCGAAAAACTGATCTCGCCCATTATGGGTGGGATTCTCTTTGAAATGTCTCCTTGCAAGCTGGGTGGTCCCCAGGAGCGGAATCGCCTGGCTTTCACCAGCCACGCTGCACCGCAGCAAGATGCTTTTCCGGTGCAGTGTGGCTGGTAGATCGCGCCCTATATGTTGGAGACCAACAGCTGCCAACCATCTCTTGTTATAAATTCGTTTGGGATGTTTTTGAGGGAAGGCAGTACTGTGAGGAGAAATGTTATGCAAATCAGTAGCTATTGCAACTTTTCCCTAATCATCTTTTCGCCCCTGGCCTGTCTAACTTTCTCCTCACCTGTTCTGAAGGTGTTGACTCATGATACTTATCAACTGTTTCACCAGATGGTCAGCATTTGTGGGCACTGTCTCTGTCTTTGTGCTGGCAGGTGACCAATAAAAGCTCCAATTGCACATCCGGCCCGGCTCCTATTGACTGTGACTGCTCCCAAGATTGAATATCACTGTGGGTGGGAATTCTTTCAGAATTCTGGTCTGTGGTGGATGAGGGGGTCCTTTTATGATATCTGCAAAACTACTTCAAAAATATCCTTTCGATTAACCTCCAGCTGGTGTATATAAACCGGCACCTCATGACACGTTTTATGACAAGATTTTATTCTTGGTTCTGTTTGAGTTGTCAGTTTTTGGATTTTCTAAATTTGTCCTGGTTGCTGGTTAGTGGTGTCTGGCCTTAGGTGATCATTCCTTGTGCAAGCTTAACAGTGAATTGTTTGCAAGCCATTTAGCCATTGATGTGAGGATGGTATCTCAGCCAAGCATGACCCTATCCTCACTCCCAAGTTCTGCACAAAGGGACTGTGTAACACAAGCCACTGGATAGCAATGAGCAGAGAACCTTGTTTCTCTTGGTTTCTCCTTGCCTGTGTGCTTCCTCGGCCAGAGTTGCTGAGACCAATTATTTTGCAGCAACTACCATCAGCAGCCGTCCAATGAGAGTGTGCAGAGAAGGAAGGGTCGTGGCATTGCGTAAATCAGTAATAAGATTAAGAAGTCCATTTATAAATTTAGATGGTGTAAATCATTCAAGAATGCTCTTGTTTAGAAATCTGAACCACAGTAGTGTAGGTGTTCATTTCAATTTTCATTGTTCTGTTGCACAAGTTCCATCTGCATATTTTGCTTTTAATGGAATCTGATTTTTCACTCTTTTCACTTTTTCGGAGTATCCGATTGACCTGAAATGTATGTTCTCTTTCGGGTCAAAATTGTTACTTTATCTTTGCAGATCCATACGCTCATGTTTCATTTCTTCATCAAAGTAAGACGACCGAAGTTATCAAATCCACTTTGAACCCAACGTGGGACCAGACCCTCATCGTCAATGATATTGACATTTACGGCAGCCCTGAAACCCTCATTAAAAATCCGCCAAACGTGATGATTGAAATATTTGACGAGGACCAAGTCGTACGTCTTTCTTTTGTTTTTGGTTTGACCATGTTGTGTTTTTGGCTGTGTTGAGGGAAAAGTTGAGGGAAAATTTGAAGACCTTTAAATAAAATTTAACATGATGTTTTTTTCTCGACGCAGGGTAAAGATGAATTTTTAGGCAGATGTGCCTGCCCTCCGATGGTGAAGCTAAATCCAGAAACGGATATGGCCCCCAAACTCCTCTGGTACCCAATAAAGAATGGAACAAAGAAAGCTGGGGAGCTCCTTGTAGCTGCCGAGCTAATACTGAAAGATAAAGTAAATACATTGGAGTAACTTTTATACTTTGTCAGTACAATAACAAATGTCATTATCCCTTATCTGCAATTTCCTATCTGAGTTTCGGCTGGCTTAGTGTTTATACTATTTTCTCTGCCGGATCATTATTGAGGAGCTTGGGGAAATTTTGCCGACTCCCTCCTTCTATCTGCACAAATGACCCAGATGTAAAGGGAAATTCTACCTGGTTACACTCAAACCTGTTGGCCCATTCAGGAGCCTGTAATCCCTTCCAACCAAGATGGCACCTCTTTGACTGGTTTTGGCCTTTGGCTGCCGTTTGCTCCTTACCTCCCCCATAGCTCTTCAGACTCTACATCCTGTTTGATTTTCTAGACCGTCACACAAGAGAATTATTTGTTTCTTTAAAGTAATCTTGCTGTTTTGTTACTGCAAAATGTTGTTGAAACACTTCATCTTTTTTGCTCTTGTAGTACTTTTCTACTCTTAACTTTTTTATTCCCCCCCTTCTCGTTCCGACAGCCTGATGGATCTAATTTACCAATACTTCCTCCAATCCGGTCAGGCACACTGTACATGGTGCCACATGGCATTAGACCAATCGTGCAGCTTACTGCAGTCGAGGTGAGTCTAATTTCATTAATTTTATTCCGCATTTGCTTGGTTTACAAGAGGCACAAATCATGACTAATTTTACTATATTGCTCCTTTTAATATTGTACACCAGGATCCACTGGAGACAAAAAAAAAAATCACAATGTTACCTTGAACTAACTCACTTAGTACTGGAGCAGTTTACCACATGCAAACTTATTTATTTTGCTATTCAAATAGATGTTTGGATTTCTAGATATGCTAAAGCCCAGGTTTTGATATCTCTGGTGAAAGAGCAGCTTTTGCCTTTTACCTCCTTTATAGATGCCCAAATGTTTCCACTTTCAGCAGCACCTGTTTGAATTCCATGTCTTCCAAAAGGGATCAGTGGTGTCTAAGTCGGACAAGCTGTTCAACAAATCAAGTTAAAGAACCTTTGTTGACGCTCTAAGACAGTAATGCAGCAAGTTCTAATGTTTTTATATCATTGCATGAGAAGTGCAATAGTGATCGGGTATTTTACGTGAGATTGAGAGAATTAAGAGCCACACAGGAAAAACTACTTCTGCAACTTTGATTTTATTTTGAAGAATGAGACTCCCCACTTCTCAACTTATTTTTCTCTGGGTCAGAGCTACTGTTCAGTAATCGTCACTTGCACCTGCATTTGAAAACTCAGATTGTCCTGGTTTGAGAACAGTTGAAAACGTTGGTCCACAATTAAAAGTGAGAATAGTGGAAGATTACCCAAATTCACACCCATGACTCTGCCCCCTTTACAAAGGGCAATGACTGCACAACCTGGGGTGGAACAGGTATCACTGACTGTAACTTCTCAGTTTCTGAGTTTACCTACGGCTGTGTGGACTCCCGAAGTTGCTGTCAGTAGTGTTGACATCCTCACCTCAAATGTTGCAAAATCTGGACCAACTCGTTATGTTGCTTTATATTTTAGAAACTATTGGTTGAAATAACTACCTGTGCCGTTTGTTTCAAACTAAAGAAGTGAAGGAGTTTGCTAATCCAAGTGTCATTCAGGTTATTTAACTGGAATATCATTGCAGATCCTAACATGGGGGTTGAGGAACATGAAGACCTACCAATTGGCTGCTGTTACGTCCCCAAGTCTCATTGTGGAATGTGGCGGCGAGCGTTTGGAATCGGCAGTGATCAAGAGTCTTAAGAAATGTCCAAACTTCCCCGCTTCTGTTCTCTTTATGAAAGTGGTATGTATTTGGGTACTGAATCACCATACAATAAATCCCTTCATAATATTGAATTGGTGGAATTCAACCACTTTCTTATTGCATGCAATGCAACGGATCAATTTAATTCTGTTACTCCAGACTTATGAAATATTTAATTGGCACCTTACTCCACTGTCATCTATATATGATTGCACCACTTCACCTGTATCATTCAAGAGTTAGCACTGGATGATTTAGACCAGTGATGGACCATAGGCTAGTGAATGGGCTGCAGCACAGGCCCTTCATTTCAGTGGGCCGCAAGACAGAATTTGTTTCATGTATTTTATTCCCAAAATAGCCAAAAAATATAAATAATCTGGGGAAACATTTCTCCCCCAACGCTCAATTTGACAGTCTGCACAAGTTTCTTTTCCCCTTTTTCAGCTCTGACATTTCCAATACCCAAAAAATCGCCACCATGGGGTCCGGCCCGGCCTCTACCCCACACAATCTTTGCTAGCGTCCCAAACACTTCCGCGCAGTATCTCTCCAACTTCTCACACCCTCAAAACATATGTGCATGGTTCACTAGTCCTCGCCGCACTTCTCGCACTATTCGGCTGCCCCGGAAGAACCCACTCATTCTCGCCTGAGTCATGTGTACCCTGTGTGGCACCTTAAACTGTATCAAACTTATCCTCGCACATGAGATTGAATTCACCCTACGCAGTGCCTCACTCCACACTCCCCAACCTATCTTTCTCTCTATCTCCCATTTCTCGTTGACCCTCACCACTTGTGCTCCTCTCCTTCCACATCCGGAAGCAGCAATCTTTGCAATAGGGCATATTTCGGCAGCCTGGGAAACCCTTTCCACATCTTCCGTGCAAGGCCCCTCACTTGTGTATATACCTAAATTCACATCCTTTCGGGAGCTCTACCCTCTCTGCAGCTCTCCTTGCGAACCTCTCTTCCAGGTACAAATCCCTCATTCGCCAGCCCACCTCTCTCCACCTCCTGTACATATCATCGGTCTCCTCCGTTTGAACCCGTGGTTCTCACACAACGGTGTCAAGACCGACATCTGCTCCATCCTAGTGTCTCCTCAGTTGGGTCCACACCCTAATCGTGGACTGGACAACCGGATTCTCCGTATATCTCCTCGATGCCAGCGGCAGCGCCGCTGTCACCATGGCCCTCAGGCGAGACCCCGACAGGACTCTTTCTCCATCCTAACCCCTTGCCTTCCCACCACCACCTCACTTTCTCCATATTCACTGGCCAATAGTAGTGCATTGGATTCGGTAACGCCAAACCCCCTCTCTGCCTCTGCAGAAGGGCCCTCTTCACCCTTGGCACCTTCCCCGCCCATATAAACTCCAAAATGATTGCATCCAGCTTCCGGAAAAAGGCCTTCGTAATAAAGATCGGGAGTGTCTGTTATACAAATAAGAACCTTGGCAGGGCATTCATTTTTACCACTTGGACCCACCCTGCCTGTGTCAGGTGTAGCCAATCCCACCTCCCAAAGTCCTCCTTTATCTCCTCCACCAACTTTGTTAAATTCCACTTGTGCAATGTTGCCCACTCCCCCATCACTTGGATCCGCAGATGCCTAAACCTATCCCTGGCTACCCTAAATGGCAACACCCCTAAATTAGCTCCCCGACCTGCCTCGTTCACTGGAACACCTCGCTTTTCTCCACGTTCACCTTCTAACTCGCAAAAGCCCCAAACCCCTCTAATAAGCCCATAATTCTCCCCATACTCTCCAGCGGGTCTGACACATCCAATAGCAGGTCGTCCACGTACAACGACACCCAATGCTCCCTACTCCCCCCCCCCCCCCCCCCCCCCCCCCCCCAATCCCCTGCCACTCTGCTGACCCCCTAAGGGCCATTGCCAAGGACTCTATTGCTTGTGCAAACAGCAGCAGCGACAGCAGAAACCCCTGCCTCGTTCCCCTATGCAACCAAAACACAATGTGCTCACCTTGTTTGTCCGTACACTCGCCACTGGAGCCACGTGCAATAGACGCACCCATGCCACAAACTTCGGCCTGAACCCAAACCTTCCCAGAACCTTGAACAGGTACCGCCACTCCACCTGGTAAAAAGCCTTCTCTGCATCCATAGACACAACTACCTCCAGTACCTGCCCTCGACGGAATCATGATCACATTCAATAACCGCCTAATATTACTAGGGAGTTGCCCACCCTTCACAAAGTCTGTTTGATCCTCTGCAACCACCCCAGAGCACATCCTTCCATCCTCCCCGCCACTAACTTAGCCAAAACTTTCATGTCTGTATTCAACAGCAATATGGGCCTGTATGACCCACACTCTAGTGGGTCCTTCCTTCTCTTCTTTGGTATTAGTGTAATCGTCGCCTATGTCATTATCTCCGGCAGCTCCCCTTTCTCCAGCGCCTCATTAAACGCCCCAGTAAATGTGGCGCCATCTCTGCTGCAAACGCCTTATAAAACTCCGCCAGCTAACCGTTCGGCCCCGGGCCCAACTTCATCCCTCTTGTGCTTTCCATCACCTCTCTCAAACCCTAATGGCTCCTCTTGCGCTTGCCGCCTCTCCTCATCCAGCCGTGGGAACCCCAATCCATCCAAATACTGCCCCATTTCTCCTTCCTCACCCCCTGGGTTGGCCCTATTCAGTTTCTCATAATACTCCCTAAACGCCTCATTCATCTTCCCCGGCTCCGACACTACCTGAGGCCATTGATACCTCTCCATTTTGGTTCAGTCCTTAATCACCGACCGAGCCTTATCACAGAACCCCTGTCCATTAACAGCCCGAGTCTAGCCTCCAACCCGGCCTCTGCTCCTGTCCCGAATTAAGTCGAACCTCCAGTCAGTGCGGCGCGTGGTCCGAAATTATGATTCCCACATACTCTGCCCCTACCAACAGATCTCGCTCCCCACAAAAAAACAATTCTGGAGTGTGCTTTGTACAAATGCGAGAAGGAGTATTCCCTCTTCCCTGTGTTCTTGAACTTCCACAGGTCCACCATACCCATCCTTTCCATAAACCCTCCCAGCTCCTTTGCCTTCCCATTGACCTGTGGCTTGACCTGTCCACTCTCTGTTCCAGCTCACAATTAAAGTCCCCTTCCATAATCAATTGATAGTTGGGCAAGTCTGGAATCTCTCCAAACAGCCTCCTCACAAATCCTACATCGTCCCAATTCGGTGCATGAAAGAGATCCACCATACGGATTTAGTGAGGAGCTTGCGTCACTAAAACTCAGTAGAAATCGGAGTTAAAACTTCTCGGTGCAAATAATGATCGTTTATTGCCTCTTTTTGATTACAATTGAGAGTCGCTTAAAGAGAAGCAACTTGTACACAATTTAATTTTGAAAATAAAACAAAAATGGTTTCTTGCTTACGGCAAAACAGCTTGCATTTACTTCAAGAGTTAGAATGGAAAAGTGAAAGTATGAAAAATAGAGACAGCGAATAGTTTAGATCAAAGTATAGGATGATTCTGGAATAAAGATGGCCGTACAGACCCTCACGGTTATACAAAATCATATCAGTCTTTAGCCATCTATCTACACCTCTAAGTCATCCTAATTGGTTTGGGTTAGAATCAAATGACTTTGATTTGATGGTTAGCTGTCAATCTTCAATGTGCAACATTAGTTTTAAACGTTTCATGTTTGAATACCTGTGCATGTTATGGAATGCGATTCTGTGCCATTATCAAATCCAGTTCAAACTGGACTTCTGCAGACTTCGCTGTTGTCCACATTGTGGACAAAAGCACCTTAATGTTCCTATGGTGTTGCTATGTCCTTGATCTGATAAATGGTACAGCACAAGTATAGTGTCAAACTGTCTTTGGCATTATATTTGTTAGAACAATGGCTTTCTCCTCTTTGCCCAGTAAAAGTGTTATTTTAATCTCTACTGCTTATGTGTGTGTCAGGCTTTTTGTGTCTCTGTTGAATTATGTCTTTTAATCATGACCTGAGGTTATGAGTGCTGAAATCCTGAATTTAAAATAGGTATTTAAAACTGGGACTTGATATTTACACTAAATAGCTATCTTTTACCTGTCAGGTGTATTAGAAAATAGTTGGTTTCTACAATGCATAGACATTCACAAGCACCACCGGCATCCCCTCCAGCACCTCGCTCACCATCACATATCTCCCACCCCAATCCCATATTTCCATGGCACTTACTAACCCTACCTTCTTACTCAACAGAATGGCCACCGCTCATGACTTGGAGACAAATCCTGAGTGAAACATCTGACCCACCCATCCCTTTCTCAACCTAACCTGATTCCTCACCCAGAGGTGTGCCTCCTGCAGGAAGACCACACCGCCTTCAACTTCCTCAGGTGTGCAAATATCCAAGATCTCTTCACCGACCTGTTCAGACCCCACACATTCCATGTTAATAATAATAATCGCTTATTGTCACAAGTAGGCTTCAATGTTACAAACCTTACTGGAGGCTTGTGCCTCCATTCCACTCTACTGTCCGCCATCTACATCTACTGATTCTATCCCCTTTAATTTCGCCTTAAACCGGGCCCATCCAAGATGGCCCCCTTCCTCCTTGACCACGCTTCCCTTACAACACTGCCACGTCACATCCCCCACCCCCTCTTGGCCAACCCTCGGGGCCATCTCCCCACCTCACTTCCGTTCACCAGCATTACCTGCCAGCATGGCTGCTCTTGCCCGAAGGCTCCTCCTATCTACCCCTCCCCCCATCCTTCCCTCCTTGATCTGTGTAAATGGCTCTCTATGGACCCCCCCCCTCCCCCACCCAAACAAATACACATCCAAAACCACAGGTCACCTCCTCCAAAAAATTAACACCACCTCGGGCAGCAAGAAGGGCTTGCAAACGTAATGCTCCTTAACAAATAAATCACCACAATGAACTCCCTCCATCTGAGAAGAAAGAAACACTTCCCACCCTCTGGCCCCCACACTAGTGCATCCTCCAAACTCCGTTGTGCAAACTCCTCCCTCAGTTCTCCCCAGTTTATGCTTTCTAATAAAGTAATTGGCCGCCTCTGAGTTTTGAAATAAAACTCCCAGCCTTCATCAGTCACCCACAGTTTCGCTGGGTAGAGCACCCCAAACCTGATCTACCGTCGATAGAGAGCCGCCTTGGCCCTGTTGAACCCTGCACACCTTTTCACCAGCTCCGCTCCAATGTCCTGATATTCGAACTTTATTCCCCTGCCGTTCACAGTTCTGCTTCTCCCTGGCCATGGCAGGATCCTCTCTCTTTCTCCACAAACATGTGGAGCTTCACAATCACCACCCACAGTGGCTCCCCCGCTCTTGGCTTCTGCCTTAAAGACCTGTGAGCTCTATCCACCTCTGGGGCCTTGTCCAGCACCCCCTCCGCCACCAGCCCTGCCAGTATCCTCGAGATGTATCTCGTGGCACTCGTGCCTTCCACACCTTCAGGCAGGCTGAAGATACGCAGGTTCTGCCTTCTAGATCTGTTTTCTTGCTCCCCTACCATTGCTCTTAATGACTTGCAAAGGTCCCCCAGGAGCCCCACCTCCGCCTCCAATGCCAGCACCCGATCACTGTGGTCAGACATCACTCTCTCCATCTCTCGGATCTGTGATCCCTGTGCCTCCACCTTGGATGGCCTTTGATCGGGCTTCCTGCATTTCCTTTCTTTGTTGGCGGAACTCCTCTTTAATAAACATGATCAGTTGCTCCATCTGGGATTTTCCAATATATGACGACCCTTCCCCCTCCGCCAAGGGACAGCACGGTAGCACAGTGGTTATCACAGTTGCTTCACAGCTCCAGGTTCCCAGGTGTGGAGTTTGCACGTTCTCCCCGTGTCTGCATGGGTTTCTGCCGGGCGCTCCGGTTTCCTCCCACAGTCCAAAGATGTGCAGGTTAGTTGGATTAGCCATGCTAAATTGCCCTTAGTGTCCAAAAAGGTTAGGTGGGGTTACTGGGTTACGGGGATCGGGTGGAGGTGTGGGCTTAGGTAGCGTGCCCTTTCCAAGGGCCGGTGCAGACTCGATGGGCCAAATGGCCTCCTTTTGCATTGTAAATTCTATGATTATGAACTATCTTTCCAATTGTTGCTGCGCCACAGGTCTCTCCTCCAATTCCTTGGTCAGGTTTTTAACCTTCTGCTGGGCCTGATAACCAGCAGACATGCCACACCCGGGGGAGCTTCTCCACACCTTAGCTACACGTTCCCATGAAAATTCTCCCTTTTCGGGTAAAAAGAGCTCCGATTCACAGCTTCAAGCCAGAGCTGTCTTGTGTGTGACCACTCACTCCATGGCCGCCACCAGAAGTCATGCAAGACTGAAATTGGGCTTGTTCACTAACCATGGCCCTCCGATTTAAGATTGAATGCATTTAGTTCATGTCGAATATTTATTATAATAATCTTTATTGTCACAAGTAGGCTTATATTAACACTGCAATGAAGTTACTGTGAAAAGCCCCTGGTCGCCACACGCTGGAACCTGTTCGGGTACACCGAGGGAAACGTGTTCCAGAAAGTGCATTCATTCACATAAATAGAACTGTCATCAACCTCAAATAGTCAACACAAAATAAATACCTACACTTTTACTAGATACAGAGGGAGTACACAGCTCTCCATGTTGTGTGCAATCAGCGTGAACCTCACTTTACATGCCCTTGCTTTACCTGTGAATCACTTCAGTCATACCATTAGGAATAAACAAACTAAGCTGATGGAAACCAGCGGAATCTAGCAACCCTGCGCATGAGCATCGCTCCACAAAATATCTTGTCGGCAGCACTCTAAAGCCTGATCGGCAACTTGCAATCAGGCACATCGCAATCGGCACATTGATTTAGGCCCCTCCACAGCCTATCCAGTTTATATGCAGAACTGGCCCAAGCCAATAATGCTTCAAGCTCCCATTTCCATTGCCATTTTATTTTAAATAAAATGACATCTCGTGGAACTTGCACAGTTTAAAATGATCATTTGTGCTAACATTGATATTCTAAAGCATTTAACCAAACTGTTGCTACGGAAGCATTTCTTGACCTCCAAGTTATATTTTTGTATTTGTACTTG
The DNA here is from genome assembly GCF_047496885.1 of Scyliorhinus torazame. Classification (NCBI taxonomy): domain Eukaryota; kingdom Metazoa; phylum Chordata; class Chondrichthyes; order Carcharhiniformes; family Scyliorhinidae; genus Scyliorhinus; species Scyliorhinus torazame. Next base: position 130,702,703 of record NC_092722.1, read on the forward strand.
GGGTTACTAGGCATTGTAAGAATGTCTGTCTCAATAGCCACATGTTCTGTATCCTACTCAATAATGCGCTTCCTAGAAGGCAGCTTAGACCCATTGAGGTGGTGATGCTACTTTTGGCCATTATAGTAGGAACATTTACATGGGTGCAAACTTATTTTCACTAAAATTATCGAGGAATTTCACACTCGTGACCAAGGCTTAAACTAAAACCACGTTGTCTGACTCATCTTGATCAGTGCACATAGTTACTTAGAAAATCTAATTGCTTAGAAATGTTCAAGAAAGTGTTTAAAATCTCAAATGTGAGTTGTTTGCTATAAAGAATAATAAGATTGTTAAAGAAGTCAATCTATTGAATTATTCGCTTTTATTCTGGTGGCTGGGTTGAAGGTCTGATTTGGCAACTAGTCCATTAGTAAAGATGAGTACAGAATGATATCTGAGTCGCAAATCTGAACTAATGTCCTGCAATTAGGATATCACTGAAGGTTGAGGAATTGCATGGAGCAAGTTTTCCATCACAAATTTGCTTTTGTACATAATTCCCATTTTTTGACCATTTCAAATACTAGAATGAATTTTGGCTATCATCGCCGAATAAAGATTTGTCTTAAGTGGATGGACCTGAAAATAACCCTAAGCTCTTGTCATTTCTGATCTTGGTTCTAGCTGCTTCCAAAAGAGGAAATGTACGCTCCTCCGATTGTCATAAAGGTAATTGACCACCGACCATTTGGACGTAAGCCAGTAGTTGGACAGTGCACAATTCATTCTCTGCAAGGATTTCGGATTGATCCATATGCTGAAAGAGAGACTGTTGGAATGCAGTCAAAAGGTATTTTCTGAATTTTCTTCTGATAGAAATTGCCATCTCAGAAATTGCAGCCTCAGTATAGAGAGCAAATTTGGTTTATTAGTCTCATCTTTCACATGTTCCAAAGTGCTTAATTGTGGGTCACTTTTGAAGTGCAATTGTTAGGTGAGCTATCAGCAATAGCCATTTTTTAATGTGTAATATAATTGAAGTAACGTATTCACTGTCTGTCACTGAGCAAAAACCGCGCGAGAGGAGAGAGAGCCGGGACAGTGCTGGGAGAGGTGAGTGCACAAAAGGTGTGGCAGGAGTGCCTTTAGTCACGGAGTGCTGATTGGAACAGAGTGCATCTGAGTTTAGGTGAGTGACTGAGTTTGGGTGAGTGGCGAGAGAGGGCTGTGTTTTTGTTGGTGTTCGGGTTTATCCTTGAGGTTCTATTTATATTTTTAAAAATAAAAAAATAATTTAAATTAATTAACTAGTTGAATATGACTGGACAGGTGGTGTGCTGTTGCCGGATGATGATGGAACTGGTGGATCCCATTGAGACCGTCAGTGACCACATCTGCAGCAAGTGTTGGCTGCTCGAGGAACTTCGGCTCAGAGTTGATGAGCTGGAGACCGAACTGCGCACACTGCGGCACATCAGGGAGGAGGAAAATTACCTGGATGCTTTCTTTCAGGAGGCAGTCACACCCGGTAGAATAAGTACTGGTAATTTGGTCAGGGACAGAGTGGTGTGACTGCAAGGGAGGCAGGTAGGGGGATCCTGAGTTGAGGAGCCTCAGCCCTTGACCTTGTCCAACAGGTATGAGGTACTTGCTCCCCGTGTGGATGAGGTAGAGGGCTGTAGGGAGGATGCATTGACTGACCACTGCACCATGGTACAGGAAGCCATTCAAGAGTGGGGAGCAAAAAGACAAGTGGTAGTTGTAGGGGATTCTATAATTAGGGGGATTGATGGCATCCTTTGTAAGCCAGATCGAGAGACCCGCATGGTATGTTGCATGCTCGGTGCCAGGGTGAGGGACATCTCTGATCGGCTTGAAAGGATTTTGGAGAGGGAGGGGGAGGATCCAGTTGTTGTGGTCCACGTTGGGACTAACAACATGGGTAAGACTAGGAAAGGGGACCTGTTTGGGGATTATCAAACACTAGGGACTAAATTAAAGAACAGGTCCTCCAGGGTTATAATCTCTGGATTACTACCTGAGCCACGTGCCAATTGGCATAGGGTTGAGAAAATTAGGGAAGTTAACACGTGGCTAAAGGAGTGGTGCGGGAAAGAGGGATTCCATTTCATGGGGCATTGGCATCAGTACTGGGGCAGGAGGGACCTGTACCGTTGAGACGGTCTTCACCTGAACCATTCTGGGACCAGTGTTCTAGCGAATAGGATAAATGGGTTGGTCACAAGGACTTTAAACTAGCAAGTTGGGGGGAAGGAAAGTGTAAAGCTATGGACAGTATAATGGTTAATGGAGATCAAGGCAGCAGGTTACGTGACAGGTTATTTTGTAGAGATATGGGTTCAAAGACGAGGAAAATTAGGAGAAAGGGTAAGAGGAAAAATAAATTGCGAAACAAGGTGTTATGCTGTTTTTTATGTCTTTATTATGAATCCTAAGTGTACTTTACCTGAATGCTCGTAGTATATGAAATAAGGTAAATGAGTTGATGGCGCAAATCATCGTGAATGACTATGATTTAGAGGCCAGTACTGAAACATGGTTAAAAGATGGTCACGACTGGGAGTTAAATATCCAAGGGTATCAGACTATACGAAAGGATAGAATGGACGGTAAGGGCGGTGGTGTAGTTTTGTTGTTTAAGGATGGCATCCGGACAATAGTAAGGGATGATATTGGTGCTATGGAGGACAAGGTTGAATCAATTTGGGTGGAAATCAGGAATAGTAAGGCGAAAAGGTCACTGATAGGAGTAGTCTATAGGCCACCAAATAGTAACAGGATGGTAGGGCAGGCAATAAGCAAAGAAATAACGGATGCATGTAGAAATGGTACAGCGGTTATCATGGGAGATTTTAATCTGCATATCGATTGGTTAAACCAGGTTGGTAAAGGCAGTCTTGAGGAGGAGTTTATAGAATGTGCCCGGGATAATTTCCTGGAACAGTATTGTAATGGAACCTACAAGGGAACAAGCGGTCCTAGATCTGGTCCTGTGTAATGAGGCAGGATTGATTAATGATCTCATAGTTCGGGATCCTCTTGGAAGGAGCGACCACAATATGGTGGAATTTAAAATACAGTTGGAGGATGACAAGGCAAAATCAAACACTAGTGTTTTGTGCTTAAACAAAGGCGATTACAATGGGATGAGAGAAGAACTAGCTAAGGTAGACTGGGAGCAAAGACTTCATGGTGAAGCAGTTGAGGAACAATGGAGAACCTTCCGAGCGATCTTTCACAGTGTTCAGAAAAGGTTCTTACCGACAAAAGAGAAAGACGGTAGAAAGGGGAAAAATCGACCGTGGATATCTAAGGAGGTGAGGGAGAGTATCAAATTGAAGGAAAAAACATACAAAGTGGCAAAAATTAGTGGGAGACTCGAGGACTGGGAAGTCTTTAGGGGACAACAGAAAGCTACTAAAAAAGCTATAAAGAAGAGTAAGGTAGACTATGAAAGTAAACTGGCTCAGAACATAAAAGCAGATAGTAAAAGCTTCTACAAATATATAAGACAAAAAAGAGTGGCTAAGGTAAATATTGGTCCTTTGGAAGATGAGCAGGGAGATTTAATAATAGGAGTCGGGGAAATGGCTGAGGAGCTGAACAGGTTTTTTTGGTCAGTCTTCACAGTGGAGGACACAAATAACATGCCAGTGACTGATTGGAAAGAAAGATACGATAGGTGAGGACCTTGAGATGATTTAATCACTAAGGAGGCAGTATTGGGCAAGCTAATGGAGCTAAAGGTAGACCAGTCTCCTGGCCCTGATGGGATGCATCCCAGAGTGTTAAAAGAGATGGCTAGGGAAATTGTAAGCGCACTAGTGATAATTTATCAAAATTCACTAGACTCTGGGGTGGTCCCAGAGGATTGGAAAGTAGCAAACGTGACACCAATGTTTGAAAAAGGAGGTCGGCAGAAAGCGGGTAACTATAGGCCGGTAAGCTTAACTTCGGTTGTAGGGGAAATGCTGGAATCTATCATTAAGGAGGAAATAGTGGGGCACCTGGAGGGAAATTGCCCCATTGGGCAGATGCAGCATGGGTTCATAAAGGGTAGGTCGTGTCTGACTAATTTGATAGAATTTTTTGAAGAGTTTACCAGTGCAGTAGATAACGGGGAGCCAATGGATGTGGTATATCTGGATTTCCAGAAAGCCTTTGACAAGGTGCCACACAAAAGGTTGCTGCATGGCATTGAGGGTAAAGTGGTAGCATGGGTAGAGGATTGGTTAACTAACAGAAAGCAGAGAGTGGGCATAAATGGGTGTTTCTCTGGTTGGCAACCTGTAACTAGTGGGGTCCATCAAGGATCAGTGTTGGGCCCGCAGTTGTTCACAATTTACATAAACGATTTGGAGTTGGGGACCAAGTGCAATGTGGCAAAGTTTGCAGACGACACTAAGATGAGTGGTAAAGCAAAAAGTGCAGAGGATACCGGAAGTCTGCAGAGGGATTTTGATAGGTTAGGTGAATGGGCTAGGGTCTGGCAGATGGAATTCAATGTTGCCAAGTGTGAGGCTATCCATTTTGGGAGGAATAACAGCAGAATGGATTATTATTTAAACGGTAAGATGTTAAAACATGCTGCTGTGCAGAGGGACCTGGGTGTGCTGGTGCACGAGTCGCAGAAAGTTGGTGTGCAGGTGCAACAGGTGATTAAGAAGGCTAATCGAGTTTTGTCTTTCATTGCTAGAGGGATGGAGTTCAAGACTAGGGAGGTTATGCTGCAATTGTATAGGGTGTTGGTGAGGCCGCATCTGGAGTATTGTGTTCAGTTTTGGTCTCCTTACCTGAGAAAGGACATATTGGCACTGGAGGGAGTGCAGAGGAGATTCACTAGGTTGATCCCAGAGTTGAGGGGATTAGATCATGACGAGAGGTTGAGTAGACTGGGACTGTACTCATTGGAGTTTAGAAGGATGCGGGGGGATCTTATTGAGACATATAAAATTATGAAGGGAATAGATAGGATAGATGCGGGCAGGTTGTTTCCACTGGTCGGGGAAAGCAGAACTAGGGGGCATAGCCTCAAAATAAGGGAAAGTAGATTTAGGACGGAGTGTAGGAGGAACGTCTTCACCCAAAGGGTTGTGAATCTCCGGAATTCCTTGCCCAGTGAAGCAGTTGAGGCTCCTTCTTTAAACGTCTTGAAGAAAAAGATAGATACCTTTCTAAAGAATAAAGGGATTCGGGGATATGGTGTACGGGCCGGAGAGTGGAGCTGAGTCCACAAAGATCAGCCATGATCTCATTGAATGGCGGAGCAGGCTCGAGGGGCCAGGTGGCCTACTCCTGTTCCTAGTTCCTAGTTCTTATGTTCTTGTGTTCTGATATTGCCATGGCACTACCTTGTACTCACTGAGAATGCTAGTACACTGATAATCGTCTGATTTTTATTTTTTTTTAATTTCACAGTATCTCTACTTTCAAAAGCTCGTGATTGTGTCATTAATGTGGAAGATGATCAAAAGCCTCTCCTTGAATCACAGGTGATGTACTACATTTTGTTAGTGGCCTGAAAAATCCATCAAAGCTTTGATGTTTAAGTGAACTTCCTGAGATCTCATATTTTATCCCCCCCCCAAGCTAAAGAAGTAATTTAAATAATCTGTGGGGAAGTAACTTGCTCAGGATTCAAATCTATTTGCGAATTGATCAGATGATGCAATGATTGAAGTAACGGCAAGATACAGGCCATGATTTGTTTAAATTCAGTAATCCTGTAGAATCCACACACTAATATAGTTCAGCCCAGACACTATGGAAAGCTTAAGGTAAATTGTGTCTCAATGACAAATTGGAGTAAGTGTGTAAAATACCAATTCTTGACCTTTTTAATGCTGGTTGGTACTCTATTTAATGCAGTGGCCCGGATTCCATTTGTTTTCATAAGTGATGGATTGCATAACGTGTTTCTATTATTTTGCAGATATATGTTTGCTGTGTTGCTAGGCCCATTATGTAATCTGTGCAATGTGTATAATTTGTGGCTGATGAAAACCTTTTGAAAAGTATTGTAATATTGGACGAGTGATTGGCGTGGGTAAAAGCATCATTTTTCAAACCCACACAAGATCGAACATTCACAATGCATTCTAATTTTCAGTTCGTAGATAGTATGTCCAAAGCAGTCGTCAAAATGGCTACTCCATCAGCACTGCATGTATGTATGGAAAGTGAATGCAAAGAGATTACAATACTCAGGGTTTAGGTGGCTATACTGGATGGTTTTCTACCACTGTATGTTAAATGAAATTATGGGAATGTTAAGCATCTGCTGCATTTATTTGTCTTGTAATTAGCCATCTGTCAGTAACTAGCAATTTCTAGGAGAAATAATTGATTTCCTAAATTGGAGTGAAAATCAGCTCATTTTCTTGCAATCTAAACATTTATTCAGAGTCTGGATCCATAGTAATCTGGTATATCTTCAAAAGTATGTTGTGTCTACAAATGTATTTCGGTTTGTAAATAAATTGGCAGGTATTTGTTTGCTCTTTTACCCTGCCAAAAAAATTAACCTGCATATGCTGATATTAAAAACATAACAGTATATTTGAGAAAACACAACCGATCATATATATTTTAGAATTGTTTAAACTTTAATAGTCAGTAGCTCCAGGTGTCGTCGTCTTCCTGGGCCAGCCATTTTGTTCTTTGCTCACATGACCTGACATATGACCCTCCCTCGCCCTTGTTGGTAAATCAATAAAGCTCTTTGGATGTCAGAAATTAAAATGCTTTTGAGTTCATGAAATCTTTTAAATGAAGTTTACATCTAATTCTTTGTCCCCTCCATTCTTTTTTTGTTTGCTATATTTAATTTTTATATTTTACAACATTTTTCTCATTCTGCTCACTTCTCCTTGAAGGCACTGGCAACTTGGGCTATAGATCCGGGGGAGGGGTTATTATAATCACAGACCCCAACTGTGGCTAGGATACTTGACAGAAACCCCAATGGTTTACCTTAATTTTGTAAGACTGAAGAAAGAATACGTTGCTGCAGGAGTGATTTCATGCACACTAAGGTTATGGTTATATTGAAACAAACTTCATTACTAACACAGTATATTTAACAATAAATATATTTAACATCAGACAAGAAAAAGCTTACAATTACCCTTAAATAATGCAACACAGTGACACAATAACCCAAAACTGCTATCTTTACTTCCACGCAAAGAACAGAACCATTTCCGGTTACAATCTTTATAATTACAGTTAGCAGACTCTGGAATACTTGCTGTAAAGAGATGTCTTTTGAGACTGTGTGGCCTGAACCCTGACAGAAAAATGCAGAATCTCTGGCTGTATTTCTTCAGAAACTGCTTCTCGGTTTGTCTTCCACCCACACACTAACTCTGAACCTCAACACCTGACTGCTTCAAACCCTGGCTCCTCCCATTAACTACATCATCTTACAAAACGGAACACAATGGGCACGATATAATGGAAATGAAAGAGTCTCGCGTCAGGATTTTTAAAAACATTCTCGCAGCAGTCATACACACAAACCAAGCGTTTACCCTTCTTGCACCAAATACATAGACAAATGTATCTGAAATTCCGACAGTCATCAAAGGATGGGCGGAACATTTTATTTTTTATTTTTTTTATTTTTAAAAATATATTTTATTCAAGATTTTTTGGCCAAACATCACAGTACGTAGTGTTTCTTTTAAACAACAATAAAACAATATAAATAATAGTGGCCAGTTTTAAACAAATAAATAAATAATATATGAACAGAAACAAAAACCAAACTAAATGGCAACTGCCTTGTCAAAAATAAATACACTCAAGATACAATCCAACAGTCCAATGTACATTACCTAAAACAAGTGCCTATACATATACAATAACATCCCCGAGAGTCTGTCCGATTCCTGCCCTCCCCCCTGGGTTGCTGCTGTTGTCTTCTTCTTTTCCATTCCCTCTATCTTTCTGTGAGGTAGTCGACGAACGGTTGCCACCGCCTGGTGAACCCTTGAGCCGAACCCCTTAGTACGAACTTAATCCGTTCTAACTTTATAAACCCTGCCATGTCGTTTATCCAGGTCTCCACACCCGGGGGTTTGGCTTCCTTCCACATTAACAATATTCTGCGCCGGGCTACTCGGGACGCAAAGGCCAAAACATCAGCCTCTCTCGCCTCCTGCACTCCCGGCTCTTCTGCAACCCCAAATATAGCCAACCCCCAGCTTGGTTGGGCGGAACATTTTAATCCACACCAGTTGGACATGTTAGTGTAGGAAGCTTTGACTTTAATTGTCAGCAGCCTGGTCTGTGGAAGATATCACCGCTAAGCCTGATTTCTGTCCCTGTCCAGGAGTAATGCAACACTGTTGCGCACAGAAAACAGGAAAGTGATTAATCTGCCTCTTTTTTTGTTTACTTTTCTTAATCTGAAGATGCAATGGCCACTTGTACACCTATTGCTTCCTTGGATTGAGGGTTAACTCAAAGCAGATCAGCTCCTGGCCTGCTTGGCTCCAAGATGGGGACTTGACTTCTGCATTATCAGCAACTTTTAAAAATACTAACAATTCTACTTTTCTCTTGGATATCGAACAGCATTGCAGATCCAGAGGCAAAGTAGAAACGATGCTTTAATTTTAGTTTTTTTTTTTTTTTCTTTCATTTGCAATGCTGATCACCATTACGTGAACTGCACATGGTTATAAGTCTGACATGAAGTGTCATTTTTCACCACCTTTACATCCATCAAAAAGTACCACCCACAACAACAACTTAGCACCTTTACACAATGAAACACCCCAAGGCGTTTCACAGGAGCAATATAAAATAATGACACGCACCCATCTAAGGAGATATTGGGTCATATGATCAAAAGCTTGGTCAAAGTGGTAAATTTTACGGCATGTCCTAAAGGGGGAAAGGGAGGTGAGGAAAGAGGTGTAGACATTCCACAGCTTGGGGCCTGGACACCTGAAGACATGGCCAGCATTGGTGGAACATTTAAAATGAGGGGTGCACAAGAGACCAGAACTCGAGGCGTTCACATATCTCGGGTGGGTTTGGAGCTAGAGGAGACTACAGAAATATGGAAGTGTGGTGTCATGAAGGGATTTGAAACCTAGAATTACAATCTTTAAATCCAGGTGTTGCTTGACTGGGAGCCAGTGTAGATCTGGTGAGTGGAGGGTTGATGGGGGAACAGGACCTGCTGTGAGTTAAGACGTGGGCACCAAGAGTTGTTTCATAATCTCCAGTTTACAGAGGCTAGAATGTGGGACACCAGCTGGGGTGCTTTGGAATAGTTGAGTCTAGAGGCATAATATATGGTTTCAGCAGCTGAGATGGCAATCATGGGTCACTTCAATCTACATCTAGACTGGGTCTACATGATGAGCGCTAATGCTCTGACGGATGCATTTCTGGAGCGTGTTAGGGATGGTTTTCTAGAGCATTATGTTGAGAACCGACAAGAGAACAGACTATTTTACATCTAAATAAAGCAGTGAGAAAGAGCTAATTAATAATCTTGTTACAAAAGAACCTTTTGGGGATGAGTGACCATAATATAAAGAACTTTATATTTGTAAGTGGGGTAATTCAGTCTGAAGCTAGGGGCAAATTTACTGATGTGTATTCGGGAAAGGTAAGACCGTACGTAGGCTAAAGATGGACTTTTATAAAAAAAAAAAAAAAAATTTAAATAAATTTATTGAGTACCCAATTCATTTCTTCCAATTAAGGGGCAATTTAACGTGGCAAATCCACCGACCCTGCACATCTTTGGGCTGTGGAGGCGAAACCCATGCAAACATGGGGAAAATGTATGAACTCCACACGGACAGTGACCCAGAGCCGGGATTGAACCTGGGACCACGGTGCCGTGAGGCAGCAGTGCTAGCCACTGTGCTGCCACCTAAAGGTCGTCTTTAAAGAATTATTACATGGTACAGACAATCACTGCCTTCTAGTGGCTCATTCATCCTCTGTTTCAGCTGGAGCGACCGATGGGCCCTATCTAACTCCTACCGGGTGGGCTCCTCTCCCACCCCCATCAGCTTTGCCATCATATCAGCGAAGTATTCTATAGGCCTCCGGCCCTCCACCCCTTCAGCCACACCGATGATCTTTAGGTTGTGCCTTCATGACATGTTCTCCAGGTCCTCCACCTTGGCTCTCAGCCCTCTGTTGCTTTCTGCCACCCTCCGCAGCTCCTCATCCACCGAGGTGAAATGGTCACTATGCTGTGACAAGGCCTCCTCCACCCCTTTCATTTTTTTTCCCCCTGCTCCCACACATCGTCTGAGTTGGCACCACCTCTCGCACCGGGGCAAGAGTCCCTCCCACCCACGTCTTAAGCAAGGCCCATCACCATCTGACGCTTTACCAACAGCAAATTTGAACTCTCCAGCTATCGCCTCTGTCATCTTCACCATGATGGGTGCGACTCCACCCAATGGGCTCTCTTTTTCATTTCCCCCCCCCCCCCCCCCCCATCTTTCCTCCTGCTGCACCACTCACCACATCAGCGGCAGATCTTTCTGCTTGCCAGTTTTTGACATTCTATTAATGCCCTAAACCTTCCCACAGCTCCTCACGAACAAATCTTAACCAAAAACTGGGATAAAGTGACTATAAAACACATCCCTAGCAGGAACCGCCAATCATGTGACCTCCACCTACATGCCGCAACCGCTAGTCAAGGGCCTGATATTCTACATCTGAGTGTTCGAATGGGTAACCATGATGATAAGAGGATGCATTGGTGATCATCTAAAATTCTATAGTTTCTGGAATGTTACTACAGATTTGGAGGCAGCAAATGTCACCCCACTATTTTAAGAAGGGGGGGGGGGAGAGAGAGAGAGAAAACTGGGAACTGAAGACCTTTCATCAGCAGTTGGGGAAAATGCTAGAATCAATTTAGAGGATGTGTTAAATGGACCCTTGGATAATCATGATCTGGGCATAGTTAATATTGATTTGTTAACAGGAAATTACTCACTGAATTGATGAAGGCGAGTCAATGGACTTGGATTTTAAGAAGGTTTTTGATAACGTGCCCCCACAGGATGTTGGTTAGAAAAATTAAAACATGTGGAATAGAAGGTAATACACTGGCATGGATTATGGATTGGCTAAAAGACAAAAAGAGGGTAGGAATAAATGGGTCATTCTCACGCTGTGACTAATGGGGTATCTCAAGGATCAGTACCTGGACCCCAGCTTTTCACCATGTATAACAATGATTTGATGTGGGAACCAAATGTAATATTATCCAAGTTTACGGACGACACAAACTAGGTGGGAATGAGACTCTAGAATGGTGCAAACTGACTTCCAAATGATTGGACAGACTTGGCAAGTGGGCAAGAAGATGGCTGATGGAATATAATGTGAGGTAATCCACTTTGGTGAGAGAAATGATTGTACAGAGTATCTGCTAAATGGTGATAAATTAGAGATGAGACCTGGGTGTCCTCCTCAATAAGTCATTGAAAGTTAACATGCAGGTGCAGCAGGCAATTAGGAAGGCTAGTGGTATGTTGGCCTTTATCGCAAGAGGGTTTGAGTACAGAAGTAGTGAAATCTTGCTTCAATGATACTGAACCTTGGAAACAATATTATTGCCATAGAGGGAATGCAACAAAGATTCACCAGACTTGCTCCCAGGATGGTGAGAATGCCCTATAAAGGAAGATTGAGGAAACTGGGCTTGTATTCGAAGAATGATGTAATTGAAATCTATGAGAAAATTCAAGCTGTAGACCGGGTAGATGCAGTTAAGATGTTTCCCCTGGGTCAGGAGTCTAGATCTAGGGCTACAATTTTAAAATAATGGAGAAGCCATTCAAGACAGAGGAGGGGGGGGGGAAATGATCGGCCATGTACATATTGAATAGTGGAGCAGGTTCGCTGACCTGAATGGCCTACTCCTTTGTTCCTATGTTCTTATGATAGGTGACGTAATGGCAGTGCAAATGGGCAGCTTGTGAAGTTCATCTCCGGGTCAAAGGTAACACCGAGGTTTCAAATGCTGTGGTTTAATTTCAGACTGTTGCCAGGGAGTCAATCATTAGTGAACCAGTTTGAAACGGGCACCAAAACCCAATGGCCATTTGGTCCATCCAAGTATGCACCGAGCCTCTGAAAGAGCATCATACATAGGCCTATGCCCCGCCTATTACAGTAACCCCCCCCAATCTCTTTAGACGCTTGAGGGGAAATCTAACATGCTCAATCTATCTAACCTGTACATCTTTGGACTGTCGGTGAAAACCCACGCAGACACTGGGAGAACATACAAACTCGACACCGTCACCCAAGGCCGGAATTGAACCCAGGTCCCTGGCTCTGAGAGGCAGCAGTGCTACCTACTGTGCTGCCTACTGTGCCGTTGGAACCTCCTTTTGTATGTTAGACCTCGAACTAAAATTCTGTTGTGGCATAGCTGCGTTTTTTATTACTGGTGTACAGTGTAAAACAAAACCCCCCCAAAGTCTGCTCCATTTTAATATAAAAAATCCAACAGAAAACTAGCTATTGACAGATGCTGTTGTTTGATTGTGACAAAAGAAGATTTTTTTTTTCTTTTAAACCATTTCTCTTTTGATGTACTAGAGATGCAAATTGTCTACTTCCAAATTTCATTTACATACAGTCTTGCTTTGAAAACACACAATATCTCCTATGCTAGCCTACACAGACTACAGGTTAAACCTATGGCACAAGAAGTTGAACAAAGGCCATCTTTAAACTATACAGCATTGTTAAAATCCTTATCTTTTCTTATTATTAAAAAAAAAAATCAAAGACGGTGCCCACTGATTCTGCAGGACTGGCTGCCTTTCGATCTTCCCAGGTATGTACTATGCGCTGACCAATGGTTATTTAAAACCTATGCCTTCACATGTTAATAATGCTGTGTGGGTTTAAAACAATCAGTTGATACTGTGTAGGCTGATGAAAAGGGATAGTGTCTCTAAATCCCATGGAGAAAATTTTGAAGCTTTTGGATTTGTGACTGGACACTCTGAAGTGGTTGATAATTTCTGTTCCATTCCCTGTCCTTTTTTTAAAAAAAAAACTTTATGGAGCTCCATGCATGATGAGTACATAAGCCTGTATTACAAGGGAATTTCTATTTAGGTGTTGAATAATGGTGTTACTAACCAATACCTGTTCATTACATACCTTTGTCAATGCAGTGACCTACAATATTTTATTGCTCCCTACATCTTAAAATCCAAATTTTTAGCGGGAGTGCTGTGGAATAACAGCACTAAGCAAAGCCAGAAATTTTAATGTGATGTCTTGCATTGAATCGTGAGCCGAGATTCAGCATGTACTAAACAGGTATAAATTAATCAAAGTTAGAAATCAATCTTTGTGCGATTTCCTGAAGAGGTATGTAATAAACTCAAGCTTTAGGAATCTTCTCTTTGGAATGATGGGTTTATCCATAATGAAGCCCTCTCCTGAAACAGAAAATTGTTCTGATTATTCTTTCCTACCTCGAACACTGTTAACGGTTTAAATTGGTGAACAACTTTCACTGTTTTGATCACTAAATTTATTTTTCTCTTTCTTTCCATCGTTCTCGATGTGGAATCGATTTTCTTTTTAAATCGATGCTGTGAACCAGGTTGCAAAGGTAAGTCTAATTTTTGTGTTTTTGCTGGTTCAAGTGCGCCTTGCATTTAAAAGACACTAACTTATTCCCTTTTTGTAACCAATACTAAGGAAAATATTAACAGCTGCTGCAGGAGGACCTTGGGTCCATACTTGCAAATACGCTTTCAGTATTAATGGTTTGATTGAGCAGGGAAGGTCCCAGCCTGCTAACAGTTGTTAATATTTCAGCATGATGTCCTGACATCATCTTTAATGCAGCTATTTTGTTGAGGAGATTTCCTGATTTTACTTCAATATGTAGGAGGACGAATCTATTGATTGGTGGAGCAAGTTTTATGCATCAATAGGAGAGCATGAACGATGTGGCAACTATATTCAGAAAGGTTACGATACACTCAAGGTAATGTCGTTTTGTGCTTTTTTTTTGTGTTCTCACTCATTGCGTTACTTTTATCTTTAAAAATTGCAAATTCAATTAAACTGGTTTAAATATGTTCACGAGCCTAATGCAGTAAAAATTGTTCCCCCTCTTTTTGTTGCTCCATGTTGCTTATGTCTTATTTGTCCGTGTCGTCCAGGAGGAGTGGGCGAAATTTGCGGAGGTATAGGGACTACATTGACATATATGAAGCTCCTTGCCACTTCTCTCCATCCCTGCAGGGAATCACTTCAGCAGAGTGAGCTGGGTTTCTGCATTTTGAAATTGTTTGCAATTCAATTCGCCCAATTGGAATACAGAGAACAAGCGATGCTGCTGCCAAGTTTAGATACCCTCATAATGAACAGTGACCACAGAGTGTCGAGGGAAAACTACCAGGATCATGATCATGATACTGAAAGAAACCAAGGGCGGGATTCTCCCATTCGCCGGCAGAGTGTCCACGTCGTCGGAAACGTCGTCTCGTTTCACGACGGCGTGAATGGGCCACTGGGAGTACCAATTCTGGCCCCTACAGGGGGCTAGCATGGTGCTGGAGTGGTTCACACCGCTCCAGCCTCCCATCCTGGTGCGAACTGTGCACCGCGGGATCCGCACATGTGCAGTGGCCTCCCTCAATGCGCTGGCCCCGACGCAACATGGTGCGGGAGTTCAGGGGCTGGTGCGGAAGAAAATAGGCCTCGGGAGCGAGAGGCCGGCCCGCCAATCGGTGGGTCCCGATCGCGGGCCAGGCCGCCCCCCGACCCTGCACGCAGAGTTCCCGCCGGCTGCAACCATGTGTGGCCGGCGCCGGCGGAACTCTGCCTTTTTAGAGCGGCCGCTCGGCCCATCAGAGCCAGAGAATCGGCGGCCTGGCCACGTAAAGCAGCCCGCGACCCACGCCAAATGTTGCTGCGCCAATTCTCCACTCTGCGGAGAATCGTGTGCCGGCTTCGGGGCGGCATGGCCCGGTTGTAAGGATTCTCCTGCCCGGCCCCGGGCTGGGAAGATCTCGCCCCAGATATCCATATCGTGTTTCCGTGTGTACAGTTGATAACTTTTCTTTTCAAACAATGTCTTAAATTTCTTAAGGATTAGAATTCTTGGTGGTTAGAATAAAAAAAGTTCTGAACTCCTAAGTGTTTTGCAGTGAACATTTTTTCACCCCCGTTTTCTGTTTCTGATATTCACAAAGCATCATTTGAAATGCTCTATCACCTGTCTGGTTGCTTTTAAGCTTTTTTGAATTTGTCATGGAGCTTGAGCTCAACAGAATGATTCACTTTCTGCTAATAAACTGTTAAATCTGATGGTGTTTTGTTCTGATCTTCAAGTTGACTTGTGTTTCACCTGAATCATTAAATGCCACTTCTATTTTCTTTTAGTGTCTGAGGTTTATACTTAAATGTGTATATCACCAAAATAAATTGTATCAAGGCATAAAATTAGCCTCCATTAAAATCTCTTCTATGAAAATCAGGGGAGGGAATTGTCTTTAGGATCAGTGACCTGCTCCATCAGATTGCTGCTTTGACCCAGGGACTTGTGCAGATACAATAGGCTAAATGACTGCCTCCTGAATTGTTGACCACTGTGCCTAGTTAAACATTTCACAGAATAGTTAACTTTTTCGGGTCAATAAACACACATTGGACTTAGTCCCAATGAAAGGACAATGACCCGAAGCACTAACTTTCTCTTCCCTACAAATGCTGCCTGACCAGTTGAGTGTTCCCAAACTATTGATTTTTTTTTTTCAGATTTCCAGTATCTGTACTCTGCCTTTAAATTAGGATATCAAGTCACACTTTTTTTTTCCCCCTGATTTTTGGTTTAATTAGGGTTCCGGCAATTTCAGAAGTAGATTTGATTGCCAGTAAGATGTATTTTGGCCGCTCAAGCTGATAAGATGTAATAGTAAGGCAGCACCATGCTACCACTGGCCGGATGATATAATTGGAGCATGACCAAGTTTATGTTGGCAATTTCAATTTATTAAAAAAAAGACCTTGGAATTTATAGTTGTGTGAAGCATTTATAGTTGTGTGAAGACTTAATGTGGCTATTTTAATTTGCATTTGCAACTTTACTTTAAAAGCTTTTGCTAGCAAGATAACCAAATAATCCCTAGTGGGGGGGGGGGGGTGTCAGGCCATTCAAATTTATATATTTTTTATAAATTTAGAGTACCCAATTCTTTTTTGTTCCAATTAAGGGACACTTTAGCGTGGCCAATTCACCTACCCTGCACATTTTTTAGGGTTGTGGGTGTGAGATCCACGTAGACATGGGGAGAATGTGCAAACTCCACACAGACGCATCAGGCCAATGCTTAAATGTTCTAATTGGAATTGATATCTGTTACCTCGACTCTTCTGTCCTGCCGATTGTCCCTGCCAATTAGATTGTGAAAGGTCTGTCTCTGCCTTCACTTGAATTTGAGGGAGCTGACATTGTACATTGCCTGTAGACATGTAGCCATCAATGTAATTAAGAGAGATGTTTTTAAAGCTGACACCGCCTGGATATTTTCAGATTACACCTGGCCCTAACTATTGCCTATAATCAGCCTCACGCCAGCTCGCATCTAGATAAGGTGACTTTACCTTCCAGGCAAAAAAAAAGTGCAGTGGGACTAGATAAAAGTGCTTTTTATTTTGGTGTGTGTGTACATGTCTGTCTTCTTTAAGTCATCTTCAACTTTTTCCCTACAGGTGTACACTACAGAACTGGAGAAAGTCCCTGAATTCAAAGGACTGACTGATTTCTGCAACACGTTTAAATTATTTAGAGGCAAATCCGAGGATGATGAAGACCCTTCAGTTGTGGGTGAATTTAAGGTATTGGTTTTCTCGGTGAAATGTTTGTCCAGTTATTTTCTGTATCTTTTATCCAAGGCTGATTGATACATCTGCATTGTACTTTTGCATTAGCTGGAACACTCTCATTGTCCTACTTGAGAATGCATTCCACCAAATGTTTCCAGTTTACCTGCTTTTAAATCAAACAAAATGGGGCACAATTTGTTTTTGTCAATGGATAACTCCAAAATGGAAAAAACTAAAATTAATGGTCTGTAAACCGATTTGCCTCGTAGAGAGGACATATGTTCAGTAAAAGTCAAAATAACATAAAGAAGCAATATGCAAGTAGAATCACATGTGTTTAACTCGTGCATGAGTATCTGGCCTGAGGGGTGGGCCGGGTGAGGCAGTGGTGGTGTGGGGGGCTCACTGCAGGCTAGGGGGAAAACCTTCGAACAAAGGGATTTCCTGCCAAGTTTGCCACAACAAGCCTGGTAACTTCATCTCGACCTGCTTCGAGCTCCTTAGACGTCAATGTCTATAACTTGATGTACAAGAAGAACATGGACCTCATCTTTATACAATTGCAGGCTCAGATCCTTCCTCAGTAGTATCTGAGATGCTGACTTGTTTCTCTACCTAACTGTCTCCATTGGCACTTTAAAGAGTGGTATTTCTAGAATACGGCAAGTGTTCATCAGTTCATGCAGTCTCTGAGACGATCTCCAAACTGGAGAGGGAATCGGTGGTATTCCAGGTGTGATAGTCTGTTGGGTGGCTCTGTGTACAGCGAAAGTACATTCAAATCCTGGAGCAATGAATAAGATTGGTCTTGGCTTGATTTTTGTATCACACCTAATCCTTAAAGATTACGTTTACAAATTAATAATGGATGTTTGGTTGAGCACCTATGAGCAGTAGCTATGTGAGTAATTGACTGCTTCAGACAAATAGGAAAATGTTGGAGGGGCAATTAATCTGGCATATCCGTGATTATTTAGAGATTTACAGAGCAGGAGGAGACCTTTCAACCCATTGAGTCAATGCCGGATTATATATAGGACAACCACAGGCTAACAACTCCAGTCAAAGATGGCCTGTACGAACAAGACTGCTTTATGTTTTTGTCTTTAATCTTGTTTTTTTTTTAAATGAGAAACACTCCAATTATTCTGTTTATTTTAATATGACATTGTATATTTGAGTTAACGTGTTTTTATTTCAATTGACTTTCAATTGTAGGGTTCCTTCAAAATTTACCCTTTAAGTGATGATCCAAATGTTAAAACGCCCCCACGCCAGTTTGCTGAACTGCCAGATAGTGGAATTCAGGAATGTCTTGTGCGGATTTATATTGTTCGAGCCATTGACTTGCAACCAAAAGATAACAATGGCAAGGTAAGAAAATTGCATCTGGTACGTTATTTAACAAGTGTATTGAGTTTCCTGGTTTTAAACGAGAATCCCATTGTTTCCAAAGGCTTGCTGTGGGTTAGGAGGGAAATATGGCTACCAGTTGCCCATTCTCTATTCCCCAGAATTTACTTTTTATGTGCCTCTCTTCTCTAAGTTTAGATTCCTGCCAGAGGATTGGCTAGGAAATCTACATTAATGTATGGAGTTGTAAACTAGATACCTCAGGCCAATGGGAGATTGTCACAGTTTTCCAGGCATAGTTAGGACTCTTGGCTGATTTGAGGGTTTAGCAGAACTTCTAACTTATGCAGGGTATGGTAAAATTAGTATGCAAACATGATTGCTGTTTTAATAGAATGTAATTGGAAAAACATAACAGAATGCTATCCTTTGAAGTTTATCTTTTATTCTGAAGGGGACTGACTCGTGTTAGCATATAATCACAAAGGCTTTTTTTGAATACGGAGTGTGTTGACTGAGCTTCATCCTATCCTCACACGGACATTTAGCCAGAAATAGAACAATAATCAGGAGCAGGAACCATAATAGCATTCTTGTCCTACTTCTGCCTGCCTGCACTACCGCCTCCCCCATTACCATAGGACATAAAGACCCATAGAATGTATTTACCATCCGCTCGCTATGATCGCCCAACATAAAGGATTGAACCGGACAGAGCACCTCTCTGGTCAGCGCACACTGTCGGAGAAATGTTGTTCTAGTATTGCACAGCAGCTCCGTTCAGTGTCCTTGTTCTCACATACATTTTAACAGCCACCATAATATGTTTTGGGTTTTGTTTTTCTTCAACAATATTTCCTTTCACAAGACTACTTGGTTCACCATCCTTAATGGAAAACCAGTTCGAAAGCAAGCCAAGCTGAATGTCTGCCAGTTCTCTGGCATATGGTGGGGAGATGTTCACGAAAGTGGTATCAGTAGAACTTGGATAACACAAGAGATGAAAATATTTGAACTTTGGTAACTCCTCACTGATTCTTGCTGTGTGTCTGTGTTGTCCTCAAAGGGATAGCATTGTGTACATTGAGCGTGTGTATTGACCCATGGATGCAACTGCAGCTATTTGATGGTCAGTTGCAGGGTGATGCATTTTTACACCAGGCAACCTTTCCACAGCTCTTCACACCAGCTCCCCCAGGCACCTCATTTCCAAATGTATTTTGGCAATCAGTCACCACCTCCGCTTGCAGGCATTGACTGGGGCTGTTTAGCACAGGGCTAAATCGCTGGCTTTGAAAGCAGACCAAGGCAGGCCAGCAGCACGGTTCGATTCCTGTAACAGCCTCCCCGAATAGGCGCCGGAATGTGGCGACTAGGGGCTTTTCACAGTAACTTCATTTGAAGCCTACTTGTGACAATAAGGGATTTTCATTTTTGTTGGTCGCTCTGCTGTGTTTCTGGTACGAAGGGACTGATTTAAGGAACAGGGAAGATACCAGGCAAAATGAAATAAATATGACTCCAATTTCTGAATGCGGAGTCCACCTAAAGGAATGAAATAGTATGTATGGGTCGGGGAGGGCAAGGTTTTGGCAATACACCAAGAGATGAAAGAAGAGGGGGAAGCCCTAGCAGAAGAGTTGAAGGGTAAATGGGAGGAGGAGCTGGGGGAGGAGATCGAGGAAGGTTTGTGGGCTGATGCCCGAGGTAGGGTTAATTCCTCCTCCTCATGTGCCAGGCTTAGCCTGATACAATTTAAGGTGGTTCACAGAGCGCACTTGACGGAGGCGAGGTTGTGTAGGTTCTTTGGGGTAGAGGACAGATGTGGAAGGTGTTCAGGGAGTCCGGCGAACCATGTCCACATGTTTTGGTTATGCCCGGCACTGGAGGGGTTCTGGAGAGGAGTGGCGGGAGCAATATCTCAGGTGGTGAAAGTCCAGGTCAAGCCAAGCTGGGGGCTAGCAATATTTGGAGTAGTGGACGAGCCGGGAGTGCAGGAGGCGAAAGAGGCCTGTATTCTGGCCTTTGCGTCCCTAGTAGCCCGGCGAAGGATCTTGCTATTGTGGAAGGAGGCAAAGCCCCCTAGCCTGGAGGCCTGGATAAACGACATGGCTGGGTTCATAAAGCTGGAGAGGATTAAGTTTGCCTTGAGAGGGTCTGCGCAGGGGTTCTACAGGCAGTGGCAACCGTTCCTAGACTACCTCGAGGGGGAGGGGGGGGGAAACGAAGGATTGTTTGAGGGGATGGATGAGCAGGAGATAACATGGAGGGTGGGGGAAACTGGCACGTGCGGGTGAGAGCCAGTGTATAAAGCTATGTAAATATACCATTTTGCCATGTATATATCTTGCTCAGTGCGATTTTGTGTTATTTTGTTACGGGGGGGGGGGTTATTGTTTGTAAGGGGAAAAAAATTGTGTTGTTAAAAAAACTTTAATAAATATATTTTTTTTTAAAGGAATGAAATAGTTAAAGTATTTTTTCAGAATCGGGGCGTGTTTTTGAGATATGAATTTCCCAGTGACCAATGTTTAAAAAGAATTGCATGACAAGTTTTCATGTTTAAGACTGTTAACATCGACTGAATATTAATTACATGCAACTAATACATTAAAGGACAGAAAAGATATCCCCCTAACTACTGAACACAACTGAAAACCCAATGCCACTTTTTTACATTTTCATAGTCCCAAGGCTCCTATTTTTTTGACAGCATCCATTCTCCCTACATCCTGCCAGTTGAATCTTCGAGGCCTCTTCGCTTAACTCATTTGAGCATAATCAAATGGAGTTCTCATTGCAAGGTTCCCTCTGGGTGATCCTGTAATCCCTCACTTAAACAAGGGTTCCACCCTCTCCAAAACGTTGGTTAATCCAAAACACAGTTCTTTCCTTTTTCTTCTGCCTGGCATCACCGCACCTATTGGTTTTCTCCACCAAATCTTTCACTCTGTCTCGACAGTCCTAAGTCTGTGCACAGAATTACCAGCTGCTTCAGTGATGGGGAAGCATTGAGAAACAATTACTTGGGATAGAATTAATAGCCCCATGAACAAATGTGGATTGATCAGGAAGAGCCAGCATGGATTTCTTACGGGAAAATGGTATTTAGCTAATTTTCTGAAGTTGGGTTGATGAGGGTAATGGTTTTTTAAAAAAAAAATGTTTTATTAAAGCTTTTCCAACCAACGTTTTTACATAACAAAAATAGAAATACAAATAATAATAAAAAATAAACCAGAATTATTAAACAAAACAAGGTGGGTGTTGGCTTCCTATAAAACTTACATTATATCAACAGTTCTCCCCTCCCCGCCGAGGATGCTGCTGACAATTACTGCTCCCCTAGAAAGTCAAGGAAAGGTTGCAACTGCCTGGAGAACCCCATCAAGGACCCGCTCAAGGCGAGCTTTATTCGCTCCAGGCTGAGGAACCCCACCATATCGCTAACCCAGGCCTCCACACTCGGGGGTTTTGAGTCCCTCCACATTATCAAGATCCGTCTCCGGGCTACCAGGGTGGCAAAAGGCCAGTACCTTGGCCTCTTTCGCTTCCTGCACTCCCGGATCCTCCGACACAACAAATAGCGCTACTGTTGGACTTGCCTTCACCCGAGTGTCCAAAATCCTAGACATCACCCTCGCAAACCCCTGCCAGAATTCTTTCAGCGCCGGGCATGCCCAAAACATATGGGCAAGGTTCGCCGGACTCCCTGCACATCTCGGGCACCTGTCCTCCACCCCAAAAACTTACTCACCCTTGCCGCCGTTAAGTGTGCCCGATGCACCACCTTAAACTGTATTAAGATGAGCCTGGCACATGATGAGGAGGAGTTCACCCTGCCCAGGGCGTCGGCCCACAGGCCCTCATCCAGCTCCTCACCCAGCTTCTCCTCCCACTTGCCCTTCAACTCCTCCACTGAGGCTTCCTCCACCTCCTGCAGCTCCTGAGATATGTCCGACACCTTCCCCTCCCCTACCCAGATGCCAGACACCACCCTATTCTGGATCCTACGCAGGGGCAACAACGGAGATGTCACCACCTGTTTTCTAAGGAAGTCCCAAACCTGGAGGTACCTGAACGCATTCCCCGGGGGCAGGCCGAACTTCTCCTCCAGCGCCTGCATGCTGGGGAAAGTCCTGTCTATAAACAGGCACCCCCCCCCCCCCCCCCATCCTTCTAATACCAGCCTTGGAACCCCCCCCCCCCCATCCATCCTACCTGGAGCAAATCTATGGTTCTTCCGTATTGGGTCCACACAGAGGCCCCCTCCTCCTGCAAACCCCCCCCCCCCGGCTAAGCTCCCAGAATGCCCTTTTAACTTGCGGGGATTTATTCGCACACACCAACCCCGTAACAATCCTATTCACCCGCTTAAAAAAGGACTTGGGGATGAAAATGGGGAGGCACAGAAAGACTAAGAGGAACCTGGGGAGAACAGTCATCTTCACAGTCTGCATCCGTCCCGTCAGGTAAAGCGGGAGCATGTCCCACCTTTTAAACTCTCCCTCCATCTGCTCCACAAGCCGGGTTAAGTTGAGCCTGTGCAGGGCATCCCAGTTCCTGGCCACTTGTATCCCCAAGTACCGAAAGCTCCTCTCCATTATCTTGAGCGGGAGCTCCCTCGGTCTCTCCTCCTGGCCCCTAGCGTGGACCACGAACAGCTCACTCTTCCCCACGTTCAATTTATACCCGGGAAGCTCCCCAAGTCCCTCCGGATCCGCATGACCTCCCCCATCCCCTCTAGCGGGTCCGAAATGTACAACAGGTCATCCGCGTAGAGGGAGACCCGGCGTCTTTCCCCCCCCCCCCCCCCCCCCCCGGCGCACCAGCCCCCTCCAATCCGTTGAAGCCTGAGCACCATGGCCAACGGCTCAATTGCCAGGGCAAACAGCAACGGGGACAGGGGACATCCCTGCCTCGTCCCCCGGTGCAGCCTGAAATACTCCGACCGTAGCCGGTTCGTGAACACACTCGTTGCAGGGGCCTGATACAGCAGCTTGACCCACCCTATGGGTCCCTCACCAAATCCAAACCTGCTTAACGCTTCCCACAGGTACTCCCACTCCACCCTGTCAAAGGCCTTCTCCGCGTCCATTGCAGCCACTACTTCTGCATCTCCCCCCTCCAAGGGCATCATGATAATATTCAGGAGCCTCCTCACATTCGTGTTCAGCTGCCTGCCCTTAAAGAAACCCGTCTGGTCCTCCCCAATCACTCCTGGGACACAGTCCTCTATTCTGGTGGCCAGAATTTTTGCCAACAGTTTGGCGTCTACATTCAGGAGCGATATCGGCCTGTAGGGCCCACACTGAAGCGGGTCCTTCTCCTTCAAGAAAAGCGAAATCAATCCCTGCGACATCGTTGGGGGGAGGGTCCCTCTCTCCTTTGCCTTGTTAAAGGTTCTTAGCAGGAGCGGGCTCAGTAGCTCCGAGAACTTATAAAATTCTATGGGGACTGCATGCTTGCCAGCCCCCTGACTACTTCCTCCAACTCAATTGGGACCTCCAATCCCTCCACCCACTCCACTTCCACCCTCTGGAACCTCAACCGGTCCATAAACTGCCTCATCCCTTCCCCCTCCCCAGGGGGTTCCGACTCGTATAACTTCCCGTATAACTCCCTGAAGACTTCATTAACCCTCTCTGGGCTCAGCACCATGTTGCCCTCCTTATCCCACCCTCCCCCGATCTCCCTGGCCGCCTCCCTCTTGCGCAGTTGGTGTGCCAGCACCTACTCGCCTCCTCTCCATACTCGTAGACTGCCCCTTTCACTTTCCTTAACTGCGCCTCCGCCTTCCCCGTGGTCAGCAAATCGAACTCCGTCTGATGTTTCCGGCGTTCGTTCAGCAGCCCCCCCTCTGGGGCCTCCGCATATCTCCTGTCTGCCCGGAGTATCTCTCTCACCAGCCTCTCCCTCTCTGCCCTCTCCTTCTCTCTGTGGGACCTGATGGAGATCAACTCTCCCCTAACGACCACCTTCAAAGCCTTCCACACCACTGCCACCGTTACCTCCCCTGTGTCATTCGCTCCCACACATTTCTCAATGCTCCTCCTTATCCGCCCACAGACCTCTTCATCTGCCAGCAGCCCCACATCCAGTCTCCAAAGAGGGCGCTGACCCCGTTCCGCCCCCAGCCGCAGGTCCACCCAGTGCGGGGCATGATCCGAGACCGCAATGGCGAGGGTAATGCTTTTGATGTGGAATTTTAAACTGCATTCGATAGAGAGCTATGCAACAAACTTGAGAAAAGTTGTCGCTCATGGATTATAACGTACAGTAGCAACTTACGCCGGAATGTGACGACTAGGGGCTTTTCACAGTAACTTCTTTGCAGTGTTAATGTAAACCTACTTGTGACAGTAAAGATTATTATTATTAGATACAAAATTGGCTGTGTAATAGGAAATAGCGTGTAATGGCTGGGTTTGTAGTTCCCCAGGGTTGGTATTGGGGCCCTTGCTCTTCCTAATACATATTCATGATCTAGATCTTGGTGTGCAGGGGACGATTTCATTTTGTGGATTATACAAAACTTGGAAACATTGTAAACTGAAAAGGACAGTGTAGAACTTCAAAAGGAAATGGACAGGTTGGTGGAGTGGGTAGTTAGGTGGCAGTGCGGAGATGTACGAGATGATTCATTATGAGAGACCATAAAATAAGGAGTAAAATTCTAAAGGATGTGCAGGAGCAGAGGGACCTGGGTGTATATGTGAATAGAAGACTGAAGATGGCACAACAGATGGAGAGAGCACTTCAAGCATGTAGTGCTCTGGGCTTCACTAATGGGGGAATTGGGCACATGAGCAAGGAGCTTGGGCTGAACTTGTTAGGACACCAGTCAGATCTCAATTGGAATATTATATACAGTTCTGGGCACCACAATACTGGAAGGATGTGAATGCATTGCAGAGGGGATGAGAAACTTCTATTCTGAGGATAGAAAGGACAAGTTGGGACTGTTGATGAGAAGAAAGCTAAGAGGAGATTTGATAGTTTAAAATCATGAGGGGGTTGGACAGAATAGGTTCATAAAAGGATCAAGAATGTGAGGGCACAGATTTAACATGATCTGTAAAAGAAGCACATTGGATGGGAGGCAGGTTCAATCAAGGCATTCAAGAGGGCATTAGATGGTTGCTAACATTGTGCAGGCGTAAGGGGTAAAGGAATGGGGGGGTGGCACTAAGTCATGATGCTCGTTTGGAGAGCGGGTGCAGACACAATGGGCTAAATGACCTTCTGCACTGTAACAATTCTGTGATTCTTCCTTTGTGCCCTGATGTTAAAGGCTTGTACCTGATTATTTTCAGTAGGATTTGACCTGGCCCTCCTGTCCCCATAGCAACCATATCACATGAACTCTGCCTGGCAACAGGCCCATGTCAATCCATCCCAGGGCTTTGTTTTACCCAAATTAAGAGGCTGTTTAATACATAACCATCTTATAAAGTCTGGCAGTCATAACTGGTTTCGCAATCGTATAATAGAATCACTACAATGCCGAAGGAGGCCAATTGGCCCATTGAGCCTGCACCAACCCTCCAAAAGAACGCCCACTCCTCCATCCTATCCCTGTAACCCCACCTCACTGACACATCTCTGGACTCTGGAAGGAAATTGGAGCACCCGGAGAAAACCTACGCTGACATTGGGAGAATGTGCAAACTCCACACAGTCATCCATGGTTGGAATCAAGCCCAGGTCCCTGGTGCTGTGAGGCAGCAGTGCTAACCACTGTGCCACCCCAGTGTTCCACTCTTAACCTGCAGTATAGGGGAGCCCAGAATGGATGGTGTCCGGAAGTCCCAAGACTTTTTTTTCCTCTCTTTCCTCCCCTCTGACCCCAATTACTTTGGCTGAAGTAATTTATTTTTTCCCTAATTCTAGCAAATTTTCATCTTCCATCGTTAGAGTACAGCAGTAAAAGTAAATCTTTTGTTTTTATTTATTCCCGAACAGAAGGCCGATTTAAAGTTAACTTGCATAGTACCCAGGTTCAACCTAAAAGGATTTGACTTTGAGAATTTCTTCATCTAAATGACTAGTTAAATTCATTGAACCATTTGACAGCCTTGATGCGGTTTTCTAGACTGAACCATCTGATAGCCATTGAAGTGGTTTTCTAGTTTCTTTTTAAACTTGCATGGGAAGTGAGTATTGCTGACAAGCTCAGCATTTGTTGTTCCTCCCTTGTATGTCATCTGCCTAGAAACATAGAAAATAGGAGCAGGAGGAGGCCATTCGGTTCTTCAAGCCTACTCCGCCATTCATTGTGATGAAGGCTGATCATTGCCAATTCAATAACCTGCTCTAACCTCTTTCTCCCCCGCCCCCCAATAACCCTTGGTCCCTTTAGCCCCATATGCTATATCAACCTCCTTCTTTAAAACATATAATGTTTTTGCCTCAACTGCTTTCTGGGGTAGCAAGTTCCACAGGCTCACCACTCTCTCTCTGGGTGAAGAAATATCTCCTCACCTCAGTCCTAAATGGGTTACTTCAAATCCTTAGACTGTAACCCCTGGTTCTGGATTCCCCCTCTACCCTGTATAGTCCTGTTAGAATTTAATGGGTTTCTGAGATTTCCCCCCTCATTCTTTTCAACCCTCACAAATATATTTTGACTCAATCTTGCCTCATAGTCAGTCCTGCCATTCCAGGAATTAGTCTGGTAAACCTTTGCTGCACTTTCGCTATAGCAAGAACACCCTTCCTCAGATATCAATCCTATTCCTCCTGTAGATTTTGTTCGGATACCAGGCAAGAACCCCAAACTATTTTTCAATTTTTAAAACTGAGGGGAAAGGAAACTTCACCCCAGGAGTGAAGGCTCTGACTAATAGGTATCTTTTAAAACAAACTTTAAACACTGAATTAACCACATTAACATCAAAGAAATAGCTTTGCAGTTCAACAATTCTTGAATAAAAGGAAAAGCTTGGTCTTACTATCTACACCTACTACTAATTCCAATTAAGCAACCCAGTACAGTTCAAAAGTTTAAAAAACAGGTTACTTGTTTAGCTGTGTGTAGACACTAGACCCATTCAAGAGCAGATCCAGTACAATTCTGCTCAACCTAACAGCATTAGCAAAACTACAGGCAGACCTGGCTCCTCCCATTAATTGCCTCTATCCCATGACCTGCTTAGCTAGGACTAAATACAACACCTAGGACTAAATACAACACCTCATAAATTATCTATTCTCCAGGAAATCGCCAGCAATCAAAACACTATTCCATTAGTCCTTTGTCTGTAACCAAGTGGATAAAAATCAATAATTACCTCCCCTTTTAAGTCTTAATTACAGCTTTAGCAGAGGAGAGTGTTTCAGATTTTTGACATGGTGAAAGAATGACAATGCATGTCAGGATGGCGTGTGATCTGGTGTTGGGATAGGAGGGTTAAATTCCTCCCAGAATCTCTGAAGTACACACAAACAACATCCGCAGCAGAATTAAGATTAGGTGATTTTGGACACTGAAACATGCTTTGTTACATTTGAAGTGAATGTCTTTTTCCTGGTTTTCTTCTTCTTCTTAGTGTGACCCTTATGTGAAAATCAGCTTGGGTAAAAAATCAATAGAAGACAGAGACCACTACATTCCTAACACCCTGAACCCAGTGTTTGGCAGGTATGTTGACATATGTTCAAGTGACCGGTCTCCTTAAACGTGAGGTTGTATTGGGTTAGAGAGCTTTGTTTTGATCTGACACTAAAATGTTTCTAAGAGCACGAGAAACTTCATGATTAACTTGAATATTTCCAAGACGAAGGAATTCTTTTGCATTTCCTGCTCTTTCCTCTCCATCATTGATCGTTTAATTTTAAACAAAGCAATTTTCCTCTTATCCACCAATTTACTCCCCCTCGCCATATCTCCCTAAGACCTCCCACCTGGAACATGTGTCTGGGTTTGGGCCACTCTGCCAGTCTCATCAGAAAATTACAAGAGCATTCAACTGCTGGAAGTTGGCAACTGCATTGGAATTTGTTCTTGCCTTGTGTTTTGGAATAAATATATTCTTGGACCGTCCAGTGCTAAATAATTATCTAAAGTAGATGGTACAAAATAAAATAGAGCGAAATTAACCTTGCAATGATGTATGAAGAAATGTGAGAAATCTGGAAGTGGCTGTGTACACGATTCTCATTACTATAATATGGGGCTGTACGGTGGCACAGTGGTTGGTACTGCTGCCTCACAGCGCAAGGGACCCGGGTTCCATTATGGCCTTGGGTGACTGTGGAGTTTGCACTTTCTCACGATGAGTGTGGGTTTCCTCCAGGTGCTCTGGTTTCCTCACACAGTCCAAAGATGTGCAGGTTAGGTGGATTGGCCGTGATAAATTGTCCCTTAGTGTCCAGCGGTGCACAGGTTAGGTTGCGGGGGAGTGGGCATACGTAGGGTGCTCTTTCAGAGGGTCACTGCAGACTTGATGGGCCGAATAGCCTCCTTCTGCACTGTAGGAATTCTATGGTTCCATAACATTGAGTATAGTGTGCAGGAAGAGTTGGGAATATTAATTGTGGTAAAATTGCGGGCAAACCAGGAATACTTAAAATACACAGCAACTGGAGTCACTAGGGAGACTGGCACATCACATTGCACAAATGGATATAATCCAAATATACTGATGGGGTTTCCCGTAATGAGTGAGGCAGATTCTTGCATTCTGATTGTT
Organism: Scyliorhinus torazame; assembly: GCF_047496885.1. Classification (NCBI taxonomy): domain Eukaryota; kingdom Metazoa; phylum Chordata; class Chondrichthyes; order Carcharhiniformes; family Scyliorhinidae; genus Scyliorhinus; species Scyliorhinus torazame. The sequence continues at coordinate 130,731,619 of NC_092722.1, forward strand.
TTTAATCCAAGATTACTAGTGGAGAGGTGAGAGCTGAATCCTGTAGTAGTTGAGGAACTGGCTGAAAAGGAAGGAACAACAGGTATTTGATTGAAGTTGGGGTGATGGTCTGAATGGGATTATCCCAGGAATAGGTGCAGGAATCCCTGCATCAACCACTCTGCATCAAAGTCAAAATTGCAGAAAGTGTCGAACCAGGCTGGACGTCAAGTCAAGAAGTGACCATGTGCCTTTAAAAACAACTCCAATAAATGAGCAAAATGATGGGGAACAAAATTTGGTAACAATCAATTTTTGTGTCTCTGGTCAAATCCATTGTTCACCTTGGGAGAGGAATGACTACTATTGGTATCTATACAGGCAAAACAAGTTTTGATGGTTCTCTTTTTGTTACAAGTCCAGCCTGAGGAGATGGACCATTTACTGCTCTCTTGTTTCACTGATTGTAATAGATCCACATAATGGTAGGCGTGAGACTATGGTCTTTTTTTAATTTAAAGTACCCAATTCATTTTTTTCCAATAAAGGGGCAATTTAGCGTGGCCAATCCACCTAGCCTGCACATCTTTTGGGTTGTGGGGGCGAAACACACACAGACACGGGGAGAATGTGCACACGAATAGTGACCCAGAGCCGGGATCGAACCAGGGACCTCTGTGCCCGTGAGGCAGCAGGGGTAACCCACTGCGCCACCGTGCTGCCCTGGGTGTGAGACTATGTTGAGCTTTGTCCTGGAATTGCTGTTGAAAGATTTCCAGAATTGTAGCCAACTTTCAATCATGTGACTGGTAGCAGCCATATTTTTGGTAGAGCAAAATCCATTTTTAAATGGACAGGTAATGTTTGAGATCTCCTTTTATGTCTTATGGACATGGCAGTAAGTTATTGTATAGCACATTTGGCTTAATATACATTGGCATAGAAATGGTTCAAAGCAAAAAACTGAATTTGCGCTTGTTTTACAACCTCAATGAATTCCCTTTTTCTAATGCAGTGAAACGCAACACAGCCATATAATACACATGTATCCCATAGCTATTTGTGGGACAATAACCTGATATTGGTTGGCCAGGACAACAAGGGATCTCTCCTCTGGATAATGTCACGGGATCTTTTACGCCCACCTGAAGAGGGTAAACTGTGCGCCCCAATTCAACATATCATCTGAAGGCAGCCTGCCTGACAGCGCAACAGTCTCCGCCTTAATTATTGGCAGTTGGGTTTGAACCCATGGTTGGCTGACTCAGTGGCACAGTGGTTAGCACTAATGCGTCACAGCATCAGAGACCTGGGTTCAATTCTGGCCTTGGGTGACTGTCTATGCAGAGTTTGCACTTTCTCCCCACACCTGAGTTTCCTCCGGGTGCTCTGGTTCCCTCCAACAGTACAAAGATGTGCAAATTAGGTGGATTGGCTATGCTGGATTGCACTTTAGTGTCCAGGGATGTGCAGATTAGGTTACTGGGTGGACGCAGGAATGAACCTCGTTTGGGTGCTCTTTCGGAGGGTCGATGCAGACTCCGTAGGACGAATGGCCTCCTTCTCCACTATTGGGATTCTATGAATCGTAGCACTCTTGTTCCAAGGTAATACCTTGATTGTTAAAGCGAGGTTGAAAGATCTGGTCGACTCTAATTGGAAGCTGAAAGTTTAATGAGAATTATGGAATTGGAGCACAAGTCAGAAGTTGTCCTCTAACCAGGTTACACCATGTGAGCTCACCAAAATACATGAAATTCAGATTCTGGGTGCAGTACTGTGCAAAGATTGGACTTGATCCCAACCTCAGAGGGTTAAACATGAAGAAAGTTTGGAGGAGCTGGGCTTTTGACGCAGCAAGCCTGCACTGACAAAAAAACAAATCTACATTTAATCCCACTTCCAGCACTTGGCCCATAGCCTAGAATGTTATGACATTTCAAGTGCTCATCCAAATACTTTTAAAGATTGAGGTTTCCTGCCTCAACTACCCTCCCAGGCACTATGTTCCCGATTCCCACCACACTTGGCTGAAATTCCTCCTCATCCCAGCCATGCATGGCTTGCCTCTTATTCTGAGACTGTGTTCTCTGGTTCTGGACTCGGCAGCCAGGGGAAGCTTCCTATTTACATCCACCCTGAGAGAATTTTGTAAGTGTCAATGCGATCACCTCTCATTCTTCAAAACACTAGAGAATGCAGGCCCAGTCTCCTCCATCTCCACCTAAGACAATCCTGCTGTCCCAGGGATTAGTCTGGTGAACTTCCATTGCACTCCTCCTCTGGCAAGCATATCCTTTCTTGGATAAGGAGACCAAAACTGCGCTCACTTCTCCAGATGGGGTCTCACCAAGGCTCTCAACTATTGCAGCAAGTTTAGGTATGACAATCAAACAAGGGACATGGGTTCAAACTGGAACCAATTTCCAGATAATGTAGGGGAGCCAAATGATTTGGGGAGGTTATAAGGAAAGAGAATGTAAAAGAAAAAATATGTGGTTGCAGTGGAATTTACTAGATAATCGGGAGGGATTACTTATCAGTTCCCCAGCCAGTGTTACGGTTGATATTTAGTTTTCCTCTCGGACCAGCTGAGATAAGCCAACTCGTCCCAGACCAGCTATCAAAGCTGGCATCTTCCGACTCGACTAGTCACTGGATAAGCAAATGAGCTGTGATATGAAGAAGAATGCTAATATTCTGACTAGAAATTGCAAATCCTTGCTTCAGGGAAAATAAAATGAGCAGCGTTTCTGGAAAATTAACACCTCATTTTCTCCTTTCTTTACTCAGGATGTTTGAACTTAGCTGCAATTTACCAACAGAGAAAGATCTCAAAATTTCACTTTATGATTTTGATTTGTTGACCCGTGATGAAAAGGTGGGAGAGACTATTATTGACCTGGAAAACCGACTTCTCTCGCGCTTTGGATCTTGTTCTGGATTGCCTCAATCGTACTGTCTGTAAGTGCACCAGTACCAAATGTAAATTTGTACAGTTCTCTCCTTTGTTTTTTATATATACAGATGTCCTGTACTCCTCCCGTTCCAGAAATATGGGTCCAAGCAGCCCCCTCTGGGTTTGGGTATGATGTTTTTTGTAGGCTATGGTCATGAGTAGACATTTGTGTGAAATACCAGTTTTTCCTTTATCCATATTACATGTGTATAACCCTTTCAGAAAATGATTGAGAACGAGCAATCTGGAGGAACCTTTCCTTGGTTACACCTAGTTAACTGCAACGACAGGGTGTCATTTTTAACATTTCTTGTTGGACTTGTTCAAAAAAAATAATTAATTGCACAAAAGTGGTTTGAGAGGTTTTAACATGAGCTCTCATCCTTAATTAGATTTGTTCCCTCCCCCTTTTCCTGCATAGTTGATTTGGACGTGACTAACTTAATTGGCTTATTTCAACAGTTCGGGAGTAAACGCATGGCGCGACCAGATGAAGCCATCCCTACTGTTGCAGAATTTAGCCAAGATGAAAGGGCTTTCTCCACCTGTCATTTCTAGCAGCAGCCTCTCCTACAATGGTCAGGAATATGTACTCAGTGAAATTGGTGAGTACTTCATGTCACTCCGTATAGAGAAATAACAGTAAGACACAAACTACATGGGATGGGGCAAGGATTCGGAGATGGATCTAGTTTTTTCAACTCCTCCGGATTTCACATGTAGTATGAGTGGACATTTCTTGCAGATTTGAACATAGTGGGGGGGGTTTCGGTTTTTTAAATTTGGAGTTCCCAATTATTTTTTTTCCCAATTAAGGGGCAATTTAGTGTGGCCAATCCACCTAATGTGCACATCTTTGGGTTGTGGGGGTGAGACACCGGGAGAATGTGCAAACCCCACACAGTGACCCAGGGCTGGGATCGAATCCGGTCCTTAGCGCCATAGACAGCAATGCTAACCACTGTGTCACCTTTGAACATGTGTTTTGAGCAGAAAGTTTTTGGCGCTCAGAGGTCAGAAGTTGGTGCTTGAGGCTGTTCGCCCATGGTGGCACAACAAACCGTACAGCTCCGGACCGTCTGATTTAGGAATCTGATGTCAACATGGAATGAGGAATTAATCTGTGTCCCTGATCTGGGAATAGTTAAAGCCAGCTGGAATTGCTGTTCTTGATGGCTATCCAGTTACCGCAGTAAGGAGGTGCATGGGTACAGATGTCCTGCCAGAACGAGATTATGTTGGGCCCTAATGTTTTCACACATCATCACCCCCCCACCCCCCCCAAACCTTCCCAGTCAGATTAGCTGCAAGCACTTGTCATCTGAGTTTATATAAACTGGGTGATTTATCTCTGGGGCTACCAGTTTATGAGCTACAATGTTAAGGATGCAAGAGAGGAAACTCGGCAGCTGAAAGGGGTTCCCTAACCTCATACATTTAACACCTGGCTCACACTTTATTGAGTTCATTGGATAATAAATATCACAAAGTTCTCAACATGTTGAAGTGATAACGGCAGCTTTGTGCTTTCAAACTATGTTGAATTCTGATAGCTGCTTTCCACAAATGTGTGCCTTGAGAATAAATTGTGACGCTGTGGTGGAGTGGGAATAGCTCCGGTTCTGAGGATTCTAGGAGACGGACAGTGCATGAGAGTTTGGGTTATGTTCGGTGTAGCAGCTTGATAGCAGAGACCGTGTGGCAACGAGCAATTTTGAGCTGAAGGGACAAATGAAATAAAGTTACCGTCAGCTGAGGTCCAGCAGCATATTTGGAATAACTAGCAAATGTAAAATCCAGTAATTCCTCAATTCTTGGGCAATAGTTATTTTAATAGAGGGTGGGATAGGCTGCCTCATTGAATATAAGGATGATCACTAAATATTTTCTGAGGCTTTGGAAGCAAAATAGAAATGGAGTTAAAATGGTGATTAGTTTTGTTTAGTCTTGAAAATTACTGTAGATCTCTCTTGTGGACAAGTGTAGTGTCTAATTTTAGTTAGTTTATACTTTACTTCCATCCATTAATTGGAAGAGCGTCTATACTGCCTGTATGACAGTGGGCAATAGCTGCTGGAAAGCGTGCGCACTGATCATCAGTATCATGCATTATACACCTCACACTGGAGATGATTAATCCGATCTATTGAGAACATTGGTGTTTGTGCCCTGTCCCCATCATAGCCAATCAGAGGTTTCTTTTTTTTTTTCAATTGATTTTAGTGAGAAATTTTCATTGATTGATTGATATTTATTGTCACATGTACCGAAGTGCAGTGAAAAGTGTTTTCATGTGCAAGAAAATAAACCTTCCGCAAGATTCAAGATAATATGCCATAAAATTACTGTTTTTGTGTGTTCATGTGACATTCCGGTGTTGTTTTAAGTGGCAAGTTACATTCATGCTACACAAGTGCCAGGCAATTATCCATCTCCAAAAAGAGAGAATCTAGCCATCTTCTTGACATTCATTACCATCACTGAATGCCCCACTATCAACATCCTGGGGGGGTCAACAACACTTAAGAAGCTCGACACCATCCAGGACAAAGAAGCTCGCTTGGTTACCACCCCAACCACCAATTTGAACTTGAATTCACTTCACCACTGATGGATAGTGGCAGCAGTGTACATCATCTACAAGATGCACTGCAGAAACTCACCAAGGATCCTTTGACAGCTCTTTGCCAGCCCACGATTACTACCAGCAAGATGGGTAGAAGAGACTTGGGAGCACCTCCACCAAGTTCCTCTCCAAGTCACACAGCATTCTGGCTTGGAACAATATTGCTGTTCCTTCACTGTCACTGGGTCAAAACCATGGAACACTTCCTCAGAGCACTGCAGGGGTACCTTACACCATATGGAATGCAACAGTTCAAGAAGGCAGCTCACCACCACCACCTTGAGTGCAATAATTTTGGCCAAGCCAGTAATGCCACATATCCCCTCAAACAATTTTTTAAAAACCATTTATTTAGTTGCTTCTGGCACGACGGGGATTTATATTCCCCTATTTCAAATGTTTAAAGTAACATATTTAAAATGCATTAAAAGGTTGAACAGCATTCTGAGAATACAACAGATTAATGTTCAGGTGTGACCTAAGTCTTGGAGTTGGAGTTGAGACTGCTGCATTGTTTGAGGTGCAAATGAGACATTGAACTGAGGCCCTGTCTAAGCCATTGAGGTGGACCTGTATGATTCCATGGCACTATTTTAAGGAGAGTAGATTTCTCCTGGTGACTCAGTCAATGTATAAGCTGTTTGGGGGTAATTAGTTCAGTAATATCTGGTTATTTAACTTGGTGCTGTCCATATTGGTTGGCATATTTGCCTACATTACAGCAGTGAATATCTTGAAACGTACGTCATTGCTGTGTTTTAGGATGTCCTAAGGTTATGACAGGTGCTGTATAAATGCAAGTTCTTTTTAATAAGTTCATAAAATGTTTTTATTTTCATATTGCACAGATATTTGATTTTGAAGTCAGAATTTTGATGAGCTAGACAATGACCTAGATGGTGCCCCAAAATAGAACATCTGTGCTCTGGGGAAGGAAGGTGGAAAGTGGAGGTTTACCTCCAAAACCCCTCTGAAAATTGTTTTCAGTGCTCCCAACCGATCCCTCTAATTTATAATTCTATCACTGCTGTAAACTGCAATCTCTCTTGCAATTAAGTGTATGTGAAGCTTTGCCTCTGCACTTGATTTGATTCTGTTTCCAGGTTTACTGAGGCCTATTTTCTATGCCAAGTTTTTATTTCAAGTTGCTCAGCTTTAGCTAGTTTTCTAGATTGATATGTGTAATGTAAATTGAAGCGACGATGGTGTGGATCGTTTTACTAGTTGTAGCAAAATCCCCAATGCATTCTTTGAATTTTCAACAAATAGTGACTGAGGAATTTGTTCCTTTTTTATATTGTTGCTCTTTTTAGCTTTAGTCTATTTGCTCTGTTTAGGTCACCTTTGCTCATGAGTCGCCAGGTATCTTTATGATACCGTCACGTGGTTCAAGTTCAGGTTATGATTAATAACACAGCACACCGCTTAGTAAGGATTAAAACAACGGTCATTTATTATATACAACAAGCAATATTAATACCCTAATACTACTGTCTATATAATAAACCTATCACTACTGGCCAATACTTAACTTAGGAAGAGCCGACTTCCGGGTGCGGCGATGACCAGCTGAGTCGCACGTTTCGGCAGCTCCCTGTGAAACGGACTTTTGGGCTCTTGATAGGAGCCCCAACGGCAATTTTGACGGCTAAAAACACTGTGCGGTAAACCAGAAGGGAATCCCCCCTGGATACGGATGGAAAAAGGAGGAGAAAGTGGCCAGATTGCAGTGGATCCTTTAGAACAGCGGCAAGGAAGGCAAGCAAAAACCAAGATGGCGTCGGAAGGTGGCAGTTTAACATGGGGCCCTGAACAACAAGAGTTCTTGAAATGCTGTGTGGAAGAGATCAAAAAGGAAATGAAGAAAGAGCTGTTGGCCCCGATACTACAGGCGATCGAAGGGCTAAAGGAGGAACAAAAGACCCAGGAGCGGGAGCTTCGGGTCGTGAAGGCAAAGGCAGCCGAGAATGAGGACGACATACAGGGCCTGGTGGTGAAGACGGAGACGCAGGAGGCACATCAGAAACGATGTGTGGAAAGGTTGGAGGCACAGGAAAACAACGCAAGGAGGAACAACCTGAGGATTCTTGGTCTTCCTGAAGGTGTGGAGGGAGCGGACGTCGGGGCATATGTGAGCACGATGCTGCACTCGTTAATGGGAGCGGAGGCCCCGGCGGGTCCGTTGGAGGTGGAGGGAGCATACCGAGTGATGGCGCGAGGACCGAGAGCAGGAGAAATTCCCAGAGCCATAGTGGTGAGATTCCTCCGTTTTAAGGATAGAGAAATGGTCCTTAGATGGGCGAAGAAAACTCGGAGCAGTAAATGGGAGAACGCGGTGATCCGCGTTTATCAAGACTGGAGTGCGGAGGTGGCGAGAAGGAGGGCGAGCTTTAATCGGGCCAAGGCGGTGCTTCATAAAAAGAAGATAAAATTTGGAATGCTGCAACCGGCAAGACTGTGGGTCACATATCGAGGGAGGCACCACTACTTTGAGACGGCGGATAAAGCGTGGACTTTTATTGTGGAAGAAAAACTGGAATGAGCGGGTTATTAAAAAGAACGTTCGAACAAAGTGGTGGGGCGAATGTGGGGGGCAAAGAAGGGTTTTATGTACTAATCCTGCGATGTGGTAACTTTTCTCTCTCCCACAGGTGGTGATGGGGGGAGGAGGGGAGGTGGAGGAGATGGGGCGTTGGCCATTGGGGGCGGGGCCAAGGGAGAAGCGCGGGCTTGGTTCCCGCGCTGTGATAATCATGGCGGGAATAGAGAAGCAGGAAGGAGGGGGCGTCGCATGGTGCGAGCCGAGGTCACGGGGGGGAAGCCGAGGTCAGCCAGAGTTTGCTGACTTCTGGGAGCAACATGGGGGGAGTAATTACGCTAGCGGGGGATCTAGCGGGGGGGGTGGGAGGGGGGAATTACTGGGTTGCTGCTGCTGGGGAGAGGGGGGAGCTGGTATGGGAGAGGATGGGCGGGGGGGGCACCGCCTGGGGGAGATACAGCTGCGTGGGAACCGGGTGAGGAGCTGGAAAAAGGTGATGGCTAATCGACAAGGGGGGGGGGGTAGGAAGCCCCCCAACTCGGCTGATCACGTGGAACGTGAGAGGGCTGAACGGGCCGATAAAGAGGGCACGGGTACTCGCACACCTTAAGAAACTTAAGGCAGATGTGGTTATGTTACAGGAAGCGCACCTGAAACTGATAGACCAGGTTAGGCTATGCAAAGGATGGGTGGGGCAGGTGTTCCATTCGGGGCTAGATGCGAAAAACAGGGGGGTGGCTATATTAGTGGGGAAGCGGGTAATGTTCGAGGCAAAGACTATAGTGGCGGATAATGGAGGCAGATACGTGATGGTGAGTGGCAAACTACAGAGGGAGACGGTGGTTTTGGTAAACGTATATGCCCCGAACTGGGATGATGCCAATTTTATGAGGCGGATGCTAGGACGCATTCCGGACTAGAGATGGGAAAGCTGATAATGGGGGGAGATTTTAATACGGTGTTGGAACCAGGGCTGGATAGGTCGAAGTCCAGGACTGGAAGGAGGCCGGCAGCAGCCAAGATACTTAAAGATTTTATGGAGCAGATGGGAGGTGTAGACCCGTGGAGATTTAGCAGACCTAGGAGTAAGGAGTTCTCGTTTTTCTCCTATGTCCATAAAGTCTACTCGCGAATAGACTTTTTTGTGTTGGGTAGGGCATTGATCCCGAAGGTGAGGGGAACGGAATATACGGCTATAGCCATTTCGGATCACGCTCCACACTGGGTGGACTTGGAGATAGGGGAGGAAACAGGAGGGCGCCCACCCTGGAGAATGGACATGGGACTAATGGCAGATGAGGGGGGGTGTCTAAGGGTGAGGGGGTGCATTGAAAAGTACTTGGAACTCTGATAATGGGGAGGTCCAGGTGGGAGTGGTCTGGGAGGCGTTGAAGGCGGTGGTTCGAGGGGAGCTGATATCAATAAGGGCACATAAAGGGAAGCAGGAGAGTAAGGAACGGGAGCGGTTGCTGCAAGAACTTTTGAGGGTGGACAGACAATATGCGGAAGCACCGGAGGAGGGACTGTACAGGGAAAGGCAAAGGCTACATGTAGAATTTGACTTGCTGACTACAGGCACTGCAGAGGCACAATGGAGGCAGGCACACGGTGTACAGTACGAATATGGGGAGAAGGCGAGCAGGTTGCTGGCACACCAATTGAGGAAAAGGGGAGCAGCGAGGGAAATAGGGGGAGTGAGGGATGAGGAATGAGAGATGGAGCGGGGAGCGGAGAGAGTGAATGGAGTGTTCAAGACATTTTATAAAAAATTATATGAAGCTCAACCCCCGGATGGGAGGGAGAGAATGATGGGCTTCTTGGATCGGCTGGAATTTCCCAAGGTGGAAGAGCAGGAAAGGGTGGGACTGGGAGCACAGATCGAGGTAGAAGAAGTGGTGAAAGGAATTAGGAGCATGCAGGCGGGAAGGGCCCCGGGACCGGATGGATTCCCAGTCGAATTCTATAGAAAATATGTGGACTTGCTCGCCCTGGTACTGACGAGGTAATGAGGCAAAGAAAAGGGGACAACTGCCCCCGACTATGTCTGAAGCAACGATATCGCTTCTCTTAAAGAAGGAAAAGGACCCGCTACAATGCGGGTCCTATAGACCTATTTCCCTCCTAAATGTAGATGCCAAGGTCCTGGCCAAGGTAATGGCAATGAGAATAGAGGAATGTGTCCCGGGGGTGGTCCACGAGGACCAAACTGGGTTTGTGAAGGGGAGACAGCTGAACACGAATATACGGAGGTTGTTGGGGGTAATGATGATGGCCCCACCAGAGGGAGAAACGGAGATAGTAGTGGCGATGGATGCCGAGAAAGCATTTGATAGAGTGGAGTGGGATTATTTGTGGGAGGTGTTGAGGAGATTTGGTTTTGGAGAGGGGTATGTTAGATGGGTGCAGCTGTTGTATAGGGCCCCAGTGGCGAGCGTGGTCACGAATGGACGGGGATCTGCATATTTTCGGCTCCATAGAGGGACAAGGCAGGGATGCCCTCTGTCCCCATTATTGTTTGCACTGGCGATTGAGCCCCTGGCGATAGCGTTGAGGGGTTCCAAGAAGTGGAGGGAAGTACTTAGGGGAGGAGAAGAACACCGGGTATCTTTGTATGCGGACGATTTGCTACTATACGTGGCGGACCCGGCGGAGGGGATGCCAGAAATAATGCGGATACTTGGGGAGTTTGGGGATTTTTCAGGGTATAAATTGAACATGGGGAAAAGTGAGTTGTTTGTGGTGCATCCAGGGGAGCAGAGTAGAGAAATAGAGGACCTACCGTTGAGGAAGGTAACAAGGGACTTTCGTTACCTGGGGATCCAGATAGCTAAGAATTGGGGCACATTGCATAGGTTAAATTTAACGCGGTTGGTGGAACAGATGGAGGAGGATTTCAAGAGATGGGATATGGTATCCCTGTCACTGGCAGGGAGGGTGCAGGCGGTTAAGATGGTGGTCCTCCCGAGATTCCTCTTTGTGTTTCAGTGCCTCCCGGTGGTGATCATGAAGGCTTTTTTTAAAAGGATTGAAAAGAGCATCATGGGTTTTGTGTGGGCCGGGAAGACCCCGAGAGTGAGGAAGGGATTCTTACAGCGTAGCAGGGATAGGGGGGGGCTGGCACTACCGAGCCTAAGTGAGTATTATTGGGCCGCTAATATTTCAATGGTGAGTAAGTGGATGGGAGAGGAGGAGGGAGCGGCGTGGAAGAGATTAGAGAGGGCGTCCTGTAGGGGGACTAGCCTACAGGCTATGGTGACAGCCCCAATGCCGTTCTCACCGAGGAACTACACCACAAGCCCGGTGGTGGTGGCTACACTGAAGATTTGGGGACAGTGGAGACGGCATAGGGGAAAGACTGGAGCCTTGGGGGGGGTCCCCGATAAGAAACAATCATAGGTTTGCCCCGGGGGGAATGGATGGGGGATATGGAATGTGGCAAAGAGCAGGAATAACGCAACTGAAAGATCTGTTTGTGGATGGGAAGTTCGCGAGTCTGGGAGCGCTGACCGAGAAATATGGGTTGCCCCAAGGGAATGCATTCAGGTATATGCAACTGAGGGCTTTTGCGAGGCAACAGGTGAGGGAATTCCCGCAGCTCCCGACACAAGAGGTGCAGGACAGAGTGATCTCAAAGACATGGGTGGGGGATGGTAAGGTGTCAGATATATATAGGGAAATGAGGGACGAAGGGGAGACTATGGTAGATGAACTAAAAGGGAAATGGGAAGAAGAGCTGGGGGAGGAGATCGAGGAGGGGCTGTGGGCTGATGCCCTAAGCAGGGTAAACTCGTCGTCCTCGTGTGCCAGGCTAAGCCTGATTCAGTTTAAGGTATTACACAGGGCACATATGACTGGAGCACGGCTCAGTAAATTTTTTGGGGTGGAGGATAGGTGTGCGAGGTGCTCGAGAAGCCCAGCGAATCATACCCATATGTTTTGGTCATTCCCGGCACTACAGGGGTTTTGGATGGGGGTGACAAAGGTGCTTTCAAAAGTAGTAGGAGTCCGGGTCGAACCAAGCTGGGGGTTGGCTATATTTGGGGTTGCAGAAGAGCCGGGAGTGCAGGAGGCGAGAGAGGCCGATGTTTTGGCCTTTGCGTCCCTAGTAGCCCGGCGCAGGATATTGCTAATGTGGAAAGAAGCCAAGCCCCCGGGGGTGGAGACCTGGATAAATGACATGGCGGGGTTTATAAAGCTAGAGCGGATAAAGTTCGTCCTAAGGGGGTCGGCTCAAGGGTTCACCAGGCGGTGGCAACCGTTCGTCGAATACCTCGCAGAAAGATAGACTGAATGGGAAAAACAAGGCAGCAGCAGCAGCCCAGGATCCGGGGGGGGGGGGGACGAGGAACCAGAAGGACTCTCTGGGTTGTTAATATATACTGTATAGTATGTATAGGCCGTTGCTACAGATAATTATATATTGGACTGTTAAATTATATTTTTGGAGAGTGTTACTTGTGACAAGGCAGTTGCCAATTAGGGCTAGTTTTCATTTTTGTTATTTATTATTTATTCATTTTTTGTTTGTAAAATAGGTCATTGTTATTTGTGTTGTTGTAATATTGTGTAAAGGATACACAATGTACTGTGTTGGTTGACCAAAAATTTTCAATAAAATACTTAATAAAAAAAAAACTTAGGAAGAGCCCACCAGGTCAGGGAAAAGAATAGTTTGTCCAATCCAATCTGGCCTGCGGGATTCAAAAGGCTGCTACAGGTCGGTGGCTAGGTGTCTCTACCGGATAGCGATCGCTGGATTCAAACTTACTATACACGGTGGCTGGTCTTGCTAAGGTCTCGAGCAGGCGAAGATGAGAGAGAGAGAGAGATCTGAACTTGGACCTTCACTTTTATAGGGCCCAGGGGCTTCCCGCCTCCCGGGGCGGCCCTTGACCCTGAGTCCCAAGTGATTGGATTCTGTCCCCAATCTCTGGGGTTGATGAGTCCAATGGTGAGGCGATTCCTCGATCGGGGGGGTGGTCGCTCACCTGTCTTTGTTTCGGCCACTGCAGGCGCCGACATGTCTGGCCCGGTATTCAATTGCTAATATGTTGCAATTGTTCCCGGGGATAGCCGATTTAACTGTTGATGTCTGAGTAGATTAGGAGTAAACAGTCCTGAATGCAACTGCGGATACCTGGGTTGATGGGCTGTTGATAGCCCTGAGTATCGATCTGGGCTACGTTCCCAGAGCTGAAGCTGCAAACCTGTCTGCAGCTGTCTGCTTGTGTCTTCTTGGCTGCTTTTCCCAGCAGTCTTTCGGGCTAGCCGTTTTAAACTGGGTTTTGGCCCGATTAATCGGAACGCAGCCATTTTACATGGCTACAATATTCACAGCTGGTTACTTTGGGCAGGATAGGGTTTCTCACTCTGGCTGTAATTTTTGGAGGTATGATCATCCAGTCTCCAACCACACTTCCATCATTGCCCACTTGATAGGACGCAAACCGGAATCGAACTTGCTTTTGTTCATTTTGTGGAATGTGGTTTCAAAAAAATAAAGTTCAAGAGATGGGGGTCCTGAATGTCTTTTTTAAACATGAAATTGAAGTTTTCCACCATCCTTGTGGCACATGGCCTTCCCATGCCTAATGCAGACTCTTCAGACTCTCCAGACTCTCCATTAAGTAGAAGCACCATACTGTGGATATTGGAAATCTGGGGCAAGAAGAGAAAATGGTGGATAAACTCACCAGGCCTCGCAGCATCTGGATTACTTGAATGGATGATTTTTGATTATTAGTCAAACATATGTTTTCATCTCTTTTTTTTTATCACAACTGATTGCTACAATGTTCACAAGTGAAACAACACCTTTTTATATTAGTTTTCATTTTGCTTCTCCCAGGGTTGTTGGAAACAGGGGGATTAACATACAATTCCAATCCTTGAGATTGGCAATACTACACACTGGTTAGCATTTGTTTTGGCGGTGGGGAAGAAGGTGTTGTATCAGTGTTTATGTTTTACATCGAGCATACAGTGCAGAAGGAGGCCATTCGGCCCATCGAGTCTGCACTGCCCCACTTAAGCCCTCACTTCCACCCTATCCCCTAACCCAATAACCCCTCCTAACCTTTTTGGACACTAAGGGCAAATTGCGTGGCCAATCCACCTAACCTGCACGTCTTTGGACTGCGGGAGGAAAGCCAAGCACCCGGAGGAAACCCACGCAGCCATGGGGAGAATGTGCAGACTCCGTACGGACAGGGAATCGAACCTGGGACCCTGATGCTGTGAAGCCACAGTGCTAACCACTATGCCCCCGTGCTGCTCTCCGCCTGAAATGCACAGGGTCACGACCCGTAGAGAAAACAGTGAAATCTAATTACTGAATCTTTTTGTTTATAAAGCAGCTGGGCTCTGTTTCTGGGAAAACTTCTTGCAAATTGTGCATCAGCCAAGCTGATCTGCAAGTGCCTGCTTTGAAGGGGGACCATATCTTGTCAGTAACTTGATTGCACTCAGGACAGGGATCATTATCACAGGTGGCAAATTCTACCAGCTGTGCCAATGATATCCAGGCCTTTTCATTTTACCGTTAGTTGTGTTTTCTAAGTAGGCTGATACTAGTGTATAATGGAATAGGATTCAGTGCTACAGCAATAAAAACATGTCAGTGAACTATAATTTACTGCACTTATGAACTTTTGCTCGCTAGGTGACCTGATGTTATCTGCTGACTTTGCACTCTTGAAAGCCCCTTCTGGTTGCAATTAGGCCATTGGAGGCATATCAATTCAATGTAGCACAAATGGCTTGTTTGGCAGAAATGGCAGGAGCCTTGCTGGCTTAGGTTTCCAGGACCTGCAGTACACTGACAAAGACTGAAAATGATCTGGACTCTGTGGGGGTCATCATACTGGCTTTGTTTTTCGTATCAATGCAGCAGATGAAACGCTAATATAAGTGAATGCAGAAAGTTGAGCCAACTACCAAACCGCTAGGTTTCGTTGAAACATAATTTGGATTATAATACCGATTGGAAACATCTTCAAATGGACCATTATCTGTATACATGGGCCCCAAGTTTCACACTGTTTACAATCTTTTTTTTGTTATTCTTGTGCCTTTAAGAATAAATTACTTTATAGCTTAATATACATCCTGATGTTGTCAAATCCTGACATCTTCCAGCATCAGGTATGTGTGTCATTTTAAATTATGTTGCAGCATATTCACCAACTATATTGATTGTTATGTAAATCCTTTTAAAAATAAATTTAGAGTACCCAATTAATTTTTTCCAATTAAGGGGGCAATTTAGAGTGGCCAATCCACCTACCCTGTACATCTTTAGGTTGTGGGGGCGAAACCCGCGCAAACACGGGGAGAATGTGCAAACTCCACACGGACAGTGACCCAGAGCCGCGATCGAACCTGGGACCTCGGCGCCGTGAGGCAGCAGGGCTAACCCACTGCGCCACTGTGCTGCCCTGTTACGTAAATCTTGACCCTATTTGAATTCAGTCCTGCTCTGCAGCATCAGCAAGTACATGGACTGTTACAAACAAGCACTAAGTAATGTCAGTTGCCTGTAGAAATCTTGGTCAGAATTGAATATTTATTGCTGAATCTGCTCATGTAGCTGGTTATTCAACTCAACTACAAGATTGTACCTGCATTGCATTGAAAGAGCTCTTCAGAAACTGTAATGTCTTAAATAATTCCCTAATCTAGGAAAATTTCAGTTTCTTTTTAAATTGGAAGTACTTTCTATTTTTACTCAAATTAAAATATAATTTATTTTGCCTTGAATCTTACTTTTCTTTTGCCCAGTTTCTGACTAATCCCAAGGATATGGCTAGATGCTTTTGAATGCAAGCAACTGACATGTCGCTATCTTGAAGAGAGATCTTGTCCTATTTCAAGAAGTATTCATCTCTGGTTTAAATCGTTCATTTAAATTTGGGATCTGAACAAGCACTCAAAATTCAATATCTTGTGAATTAGAATCACCTAATAGGCCACCCAGAATCAAATGTGCTTTTCTGTTTCTCAAGTCAGTGTAGCACCAAGTTAATAATAATAATCTTTATTGTCACAAGTAAACTTACATTAACACTGCAATGAAGTTACTGTGAAAAAGCCCCTTGTCGCCACATTCTGGCACCTCTTCGGGTACACTGAAGGAGAATTCAGAATGTCCAATTCCACCAAGTCTGGTCCTTGTACATAATTTTACCACATTCCACAAAATGAGCCTGTTAAATATGATACTTTGCCAGTGGGGGCAAAAGGTTTGCAGTCTGTTTTTGTGGTTTTTAACCCAAACAAACTTGACTCCAATGTCTTATTTGAATTGTTCGCTGTTCAAATGCAGCCAACTACATATCTTACAATTAAGAGTTACATTTTTAATCCATTCCACCAAGGTTACTGTGTGCCAGTATTGCAAAGGTCAACTTTAAAAGCAATTCAGTGTAAAGTGCCCAACACTGGTTATCATCTTGACTACTCCTTTTTCCCTCCACCACACACACAGGCTACCACTAAATAGTTCGAAATAGTCAGATAACTGGAGATCCACAATAGATTACATTTCAATGGGCGACAGAAACACCAATAAGGGCCAACAATACATTGGAACTGTTCCAGATATATTTATAGCGCAATTGCCATTGGCAATGCAATCGCATTTTATTAGCATTTAAATTCAGCTGGTGCAGAATTTCACACCACCATTGAGGATTGCCACTGACGATCTACAATCTCGTTCCTTATGCATTTGAAATCTTTTTGCATGTAGTTAAACGAAGAAGCTTTTCTGAAGGACATCGTGCTCATTCTTGATTGATTCATTGCATGGTCGCCACATGACCTGGTCAATCAGCTTACCTATGTCGAGGAAATCGGCTCACATCCGAGTCTGAACTGGGAACAGCAATTTAGCAACAGGTGCATCGGTGTTTTCAAAATGACACCCAAATGCCTGATAGCAAACCCTGACAGGGCAAATGAACTTGGTTCACTTTAGGTGGTGTTTATGATCAGGATCCTCCTTGGCTGAGTGCGCGTATAAGGTCATTTATACTATGATTTCCTCTGGAAATCTCTGTGGCATTTTTAAAAAGCATTTAAGTTGCCTTTATGCTTTTTGCAGGGAACCCTGCTGTGTGGGGATCTCATCTGAGAAAACCTCTGTTAAAATTGTCACGGTAGAGTGGCACGGTAGCGCAGTGGTTAGACCTGCTGCCTATGGCGCTGAGGACCCTGGTTCGATCCCGGCCCCGGGTCACTGTCTCTGTGGAGTTTGCACCTTCTCCCTGTATCTGTGTGGGCCTCACCCCAACAATGCGAAAGATGTGCAGGGTAGGTGATTGGCCATGCTAAATTGCTCCTTAATTGGAATGAATAGTTGGGTACTCTAAATTTATATTTTTTAAAAATTGTCACACTGTCAGGTGGAGCAGTGGTTAGCACTGCTGCCTCACAGCGCTCCTGTCCCAGGTTCGATCCTGGCCCGGGGTCACTGTCCGTGTGGAATTTGCACATTCACCCCATGTCTGCAACGGTCTCACTCCCACAACCCATAAAAGATGTTCAGGGTAGGTGAATTGGCCATATCTTTTTATTAAAACAGTAAAAAATATATACAAGGCCAAACGGTACAAACACTAATTTTGTGTTGGAAAAACAAGGTACCCTCCCTTCAGTACCAACATACAGGAAAGGAGGGGGTAGGATACTCTGATTATCAAAACTGTTCACAACGCAGTTGTAAAAGAAACAAATGGTACAAGCACTAAACTTTGCCCTGGAGAGACCAGATACCCTCGCATCTGTACCAACAGAAGAGAAAGCATGGTAGCCAACCCAACAGAAGGGCAGCATGGTAGCATAGTGGTTAGCACAATTGCTTCACATCTCCAGGGTCCCATGTTCAGTTCCCGGCTTGGGCACTGTGTGGGCGGAGTCTGCACGTTCTTCCCGTGTGTGCGTGGGTTTCCGCCGGGTGCTCCGTTTCCTCCCACAGTCCAAAGATGTGCAGGTTCGGTGGATTGCCCATGCTAAATTGCCCTTGGTGTCCAAAATTGCCCTTAGTGTTGTGTGGGGTTACTGGGTTATGGGGTTAGGGTGGAGGTGTGGGCTTGGGTGGGGTGCTCTTTCCAAGAGCCGGTGCAGACTCGATGGGCTGAATGGCCTCCTTCTGCACTGTAAATTGTATGTAAATTCTATTCTATGAAAGGAAGGGGGTGTGCTGTGGAGAGAGGGGAAAGGAGGGTGGTGGGGAGGGCCCAATAGGACACTGCCTGAACTATCTATGGAGGCAAAAAAAAACAAAATTATGATGTGCCAGATTACGGGAGTCTCCCAAGGGGGGTGAGGGGTGACGGTTTCAGGCACGAGTGAGCCTTCACCCCACCCCAGAGAGCCTCATGTGCACCCTCCATGCCCGACACTGGGCGGCTGACTGCCTTTGGACTGCCTTTGGTACACCTCGTGTACTCTAAATTTAAAAAACAAAATTGTCACTGTGCATACAAAAGTTATTCAAAAGCAGGGTTCCCAAATATCTATTGGGGCAGAGATCAATTCAGCTGAGATCTCGTGGTAGATTCTTTGGAGTGATTGGAATTTTTCATGCTACTTTGCATCTGTACATCTTTGAACTTTTGAGCAAATATGTATTTTGTTTTGGGTTTTAATGGTTGTTTCAAGTTCACCACATTAATTGATGGTGGAATAAAAATTGTACTCATTTAATCCTCTTAGTGGTCCATCCAGTTCCGATGCATAGGTCCAGAGGGATACCTGGCTTTGCTTTTCAAAGTGCAACTTTAGTTTTCCACCTGAGGATAATCCCAAGAACACTTGGAGATACTCCTATTCAAAGTGGCGTCATTCAAAGGTCAGAGGTTTCATCCTTAGGTCAGCAGTAGCACTTCTCTCCTTTTGGGTCAGAAGGTCATGGGTCACACTCTAGACACACGAGCGCACAACCTCGGCTGACACTGTTTTTACTGTCAAAGATTCCGGCCTTCGGGTACAATGTTAAAACAAGTCTCCATGTGCTCTTTCAAGTCCTTAGTCCGGTGGATGGAGAGGTCTGACTTGTGTACCTTTCTGAGGTCTGACTTGTGTACCTTTCTGAGGTCTGACTTGTGTACCTTTCTGAGGTCTGACTTGTGTACCTTTCTGAGGTCTTACTTGTGTACCTTTCTGAGGTCTGACTTGTGTACCTTTGAGGTCTGACTTGCGTACCTTTCTGAGGTCTGACTTGCGTACCTTTCTGAGGTCTGACTTGCGTACCTTTCTGAGGTCTGACTTGCGTACCTTTCTGAGGTCTGACTTGCGTACCTTTCTGAGGTCTGACTTGCGTACCTTTCTGAGGTCTGACTTGCGTACCTTTCTGAGGTCTGACTTGCGTACCTTTCTGAGGTCTGACTTGCGTACCTTTCTGAGGTCTGACTTGCGTACCTTTCTGAGGTCTGACTTGCGTACCTTTCTGAGGTCTGACTTGCGTACCTTTCTGAGGTCTGACTTGCGTACCTTTCTGAGGTCTGACTTGCGTACCTTTCTGAGGTCTGACTTGCGTACCTTTCTGAGGTCTGACTTGCGTACCTTTCTGAGGTCTGACTTGCGTACCTTTCTGAGGTCTGACTTGCGTACCTTTTCTGAGGTCTGACTTGCGTACCTTTCTGAGGTCTGACTTGCGTACCTTTCTGAGGTCTGACTTGCGTACCTTTCTGAGGTCTGACTTGCGTACCTTTCTGAGGTCTGACTTGCGTACCTTTCTGAGGTCTGACTTGCGTACCTTTCTGAGGTCTGACTTGCGTACCTTTCTGAGGTCTGACTTGCGTACCTTTCTGAGGTCTGACTTGCGTACCTTTCTGAGGTCTGACTTGCGTACCTTTCTGAGGTCTGACTTGCGTACCTTTCTGAGGTCTGACTTGCGTACCTTTCTGAGGTCTGACTTGCGTACCTTTCTGAGGTCTGACTTGCGTACCTTTCTGAGGTCTGACTTGCGTACCTTTCTGAGGTCTGACTTGCGTACCTTTCTGAGGTCTGACTTGCGTACCTTTCTGAGGTCTGACTTGCGTACCTTTCTGAGGTCTGACTTGCGTACCTTTCTGAGGTCTGACTTGCGTACCTTTCTGAGGTCTGACTTGCGTACCTTTCTGAGGTCTGACTTGCGTACCTTTCTGAGGTCTGACTTGCGTACCTTTCTGAGGTCTGACTTGCGTACCTTTCTGAGGTCTGACTTGCGTACCTTTCTGAGGTCTGACTTGCGTACCTTTCTGAGGTCTGACTTGCGTACCTTTCTGAGGTCTGACTTGCGTACCTTTCTGAGGTCTGACTTGCGTACCTTTCTGAGGTCTGACTTGCGTACCTTTCTGAGGTCTGACTTGCGTACCTTTCTGAGGTCTGACTTGCGTACCTTTCTGAGGTCTGACTTGCGTACCTTTCTGAGGTCTGACTTGCGTACCTTTCTGAGGTCTGACTTGCGTACCTTTCTGAGGTCTGACTTGCGTACCTTTCTGAGGTCTGACTTGCGTACCTTTCTGAGGTCTGACTTGCGTACCTTTCTGAGGTCTGACTTGCGTACCTTTCTGAGGTCTGACTTGCGTACCTTTCTGAGGTCTGACTTGCGTACCTTTCTGAGGTCTGACTTGCGTACCTTTCCCTTTTAAAGCAATCAGGACATTGCAGTTATCCACTAAGTAGAAATTGGCAATGCATGTATTGTTCAGAATTGGCTTGGATTCTCCAAATTTGGAGCCGATTCAAATCTTAAAAATGTGTTTATCATTTATGAACCTTGCTAAGAAAGGAGTGAGGATCTCTCGCATCGTTTGAGTATTATTCTTGTCCAACAATTTTTTTAAACATTTTAAAATGATGCAAGCATGAGGAGTTTAGCCAGAGTTTACTGATTTTGCATACAAGAGAGTGTGATGATGTTCAAATCTGTTACTTGGATGGACTTTGTTTGCCCTGAAGTGCTAAATGTTAGTCTATGTAACCTGACTGACTGTGGGGGGTATTTAAGCAAAGATTTTAAGTTGACATTCTTCCCACTGCAAAATAAATCCTATTTTTTTTTTTTAAAAGAGCCAAAAGTCTTTTAAGCACCTGAAGGATTCAAAACGTCCTTCTCCAATTACTGTTTTCCTAGGTTCAGTGCTTCGTAACTGGGACCTTTGACTGTGGACTACAGGGTGTTAAAGATGGGTTAATCAGAACTCAAATTCAACCCATCCATACACAGACCAATAATTTGGTATTCGACAGCCTGAACCTGGGAATAGAAGTGAGCCTTTGAATTATCCACAAGCACATTACAGGGAGGCTGAGCTGCTCCTGATAGGAGTCAAAATTGTACAAGCAAAGCGATGTGAAGCGAACCGGCAGTGATCGTGAACCTAATTTTGTCAAGGAGATTTAACGATTCCGAGAAAGTGGTAATTAAAGGGAGAGAACTGGGCTTTTAAATGGGCCAAAGTAATTTCTTCCTGAGCTGATGATTTAATGGGAGACTTGCAGAGAATTTAAATAAGTACACTACATCAGAGCTCCGACATGGAGCTTTGAAAGTGCAGAATTTATGTTGGTTAATGTTTCTATATTCATATGCTTTCGGAGTCATTACAATCAGCCTTTGTTTGTCCTAAAGTTAGCAGGCCAGACACATTACATTTGGGCAAGGGAAAATTTTGAGGTCATTTGACATAGTATCACTCCTGCTATAACTCTGTCAAAGCGGTATAGTCAGCCTCTGCAGTGCAATTTGCTCCCAGCTTCAATTGTTGTTTATCTCCAGACTATGTTTGAATAGTTGTAGTAGCAAGGAGGAAGTTTTTACTCTTTAATTCAAGGTCAATTTATAGTGAACCCTGGTGTTTAGTCACAGGAACAGCTGCTTCCTTTATAAGCAGGAAGGGTTCACTTACAGTTCAGGGTAACACAATAATAATTTCAGGAACAACACCACTTCTATTCTCTCCCTATTTTGATATGTACTTGAAACATTTTGACATTTGGTTAACTGAAACCTGAACTGCCTCACCACTGCTGCTCCGAATCTTTGCAGTTCAATTAAGATTCTGTTGTCCCCACTATTGAACTTAAAACAATGCAGTGTGCAGAACTTGTCTTTTCGTTTTGGAACCAGTACCGGTGCAAGAATCCCAACTTTTGGAGCACCCTGTGACTCTCCTTGCTATACGGCTAAATTAAATTTGACAACACGGATCATGGTCAGTGCTGAATTCAACGGGGCTGGTAGCTAGGAAGTTGAAATTAGCTTCCACACCAGTTTCTTGGCTACTGATCAAGCGCAGAAGCCTGTCTATTCTTTTCTGCCCACAGCTCCAAGAAATCAAAAATAATAATTCCCCCTTCTGTCCAATCAGACCGGATTTCTGCTGCGATACCCCTGCAGTCAAATAACATGATAGCACTGGCTAGGCTTGTGTAAGCATGGGTTACTACAGGCATCTGTGGCCTGTGAAAATCTACCCAAGCAAGGAGTCTGTGCCTTTACGAAGGGTGAAAGGGAAAAGACGTTTTATGATTTGTGTTCATTGAATTCTAGTATGGCACTGACATGTAAAACAGTTCAATGCTTTCCCTTCTATACACCCCAAAGTCTCAAGTAAACAGATATTTCATGTGCCACCTGATTTTGATGGAAAAATAGTAACCTCCTTAGTGTATCACATGATTAAACGCGAAGACCTGCATTTTGTCACAAAAGCTTGGACTCTTGACTGACGGGAACTGTTAGCTGCTCTAAGCCAGTCTAGAAGTCTCATTTCACACCGCAACAATTTCAATACCTGCATCTTGTATAGCATGTTCTAGAGTGTAATCTGTTGTGTATGTACTTATGCCTATCAGTGATACCCTTCAGACAGTCGTGCTGTTTTCAGGGGATATTGGTTGTTGGAAAATTGTTGCAGAAGATAATGAAGCAAACTGCCTGCTCATCTCCAAACGTTCCCTTCTGAGCCAGTCGATCTAGCAAATGAAACTTGTGTTATAACACATTCGCTGAAGGGCTATTCCCTTCTGGGGAACAGGCCATTCCCTTTTGGACAATTTTAATCAGCCTCTCTTGGCCGGGGCAGTGGTGGGGCATTGGCGAGCAGGGCAGACTGATGCACTTAGCTAACTGTAATGGCACTGGATTAGCCTGTTCATTTTACTCCAATCGCCAATCGGAAGTGAATGACTTGGACATAAAGCTAGTCAACGGCCCTAGCTTCAGTTTGGAAATTGGAAAGAGTCCCTTCTGACTTTGGTGTTGAGTCACTTCCTAGATCATAAATAAATGATTTGCATATGGAAGTGAAATAATTCACAAGTTGCCTGACTAGATGGAATGTGGAAACTGAATGCCACGCACGTTATTCCAAATGAAGCTAAGCAACAAAACTGGAAGCATCCCGTGGTATTGAAGGGAATGCCGAGTGAAAGAAGTGGCTTAATGTTTGCAGCTTTGCATTGTTTTAGAACCCACTTAACACTTGAAATCTTTGACCTAATTTGCAAAAAATACAGATGCTTGTTGGAAAGACCTATTCCACAGCTTTAATAAACCTAATTTGCAATAAATGCTTGTGCTCAAAAAGACAGATGCTTGTTGAAAAGACCTATTCCACAGTTTTAATAAAGGAGCCAAAGTCTGCCTCTGGCTTGCTGCAACCTGATCTTATGTCTGCCTTTTGACGCTATGCTCATTTCTTGGCACGTTTTATCTTTGTGAACTGTATGTGCAAAATTATCTTGAAATACATGACCTACTGCAGCACAATAATAGTTTAAAGGTGAAATTGAGGGCAGATCAGTGATATCTTTGCCTGTGTTAACTGCTTGATAAGGTCTGTCGAAAGTGGTTGCAAAAGTGCAGTGTTGTAATGTCGGGAGGGATTTTGTAGATACTTTGTAGTTTTCCCAAAACTGCACACAGGTGTGTTTTGACCATTTCAAGACTGATTCTGTCAAAGGTTCAATATTCATACTTTGATTTTGAAATCATGCACTTTTTTAGTGACTATATTGAAAACTTTCAAATGTCTGCTTTTAAGTGAAATTCTTCACAGAACCTTCCTCCGTGTTCATTTTCTTAGGGACCCCTTTTTCCTGAAGGTAGTGCGACTAATGTTAGTTCACTGACAATCCTCTAATATCATCCATGAATTCATTGTATGCAAATCTGTCAAGTGGTAGCTGTGTGCTGTTTGACTTTGGGAGGCATCGCAGCTGAACCTGATCCTATGGTAACCCAATATGCATGCTTATTTAGCAGGGATCTCTTGCCAAAGAAGCAAAGATGCTTTCCAATATGTCAGTTTGCACTTTAAAGTGCAACCCAGTGTTTTGCATTCTGAACTGACCATTTCCTTTTTAGACCATTTAATCTGCCTCTCTTGGTGGGGTTGCAGGGGGAGGCGGGAGGGGAATGTTTAGTAGATTAGGATAGATTGACATACCGAGCGAACTAATGCCCATTTTTTGTTTTGGTTCTAAGTAATGGCATTGGATTAACCTGCTCATTTACGTCAACTGGACATAAATGACTTGTTGACAGCACTAGCTTAAATTTTGAAATTGGAAATGGTCACTTCTGACATGGCAAAGCAACCGTGATCCATTTTCAATCCCCACTCCAATCAGGTCATAGACTATGTAACCAACATCGAGCAGCTCTATCACTGCCACCTATAAACATCAATGGTCCATTTTGCTTTTTATGACCCATGTGCCCTGGTATTTCCTAGGTTAAGGAAATACTTAAGGGGTCCAAATGCACGGGAGGGAGCGAGACAAGTTTATAACCGAAACCCTCTCTTCCCCAGGTCCATTTGAAGTGAAACTGCAGCAAGAACAAAAATCGTATATTGAGCACTCTGCATCAAACCTGCTCGTATTTTTATGTGGCACAGCCTTGCTATTATGCAGCATGATGTTAATAAATTGTTGCTTTGCACATTTGTGTGAATTACAATGTCAGTCGAGGTAGCATTGTATAGCCTCAAATTCCGTTCCTTTCTTTGCTGCAGGAGATGTTAAACTGGGGCTCATCCTGAGTGTTATAAAAAAAAAAAAAATTTTTTAAATCCCCTGACAATATTAAAAGAGCGTGTTTGCTCTCAGAATGCTTGAATAGACGGACTGTGGATGTCATCAATATGTCACATGATCAAACTCTTAAAGTGACCTTGTTCCAATTGGAAGAAGGACAATTAGACAACACTTCCCTCCCTCTTTTACATCAGAGGTTCCTGTAATGAGACACCAACGTTAATGATCAAACTTTACAATATGAACAATTATCGAACACAGTCAATAAGTTAAACGCTTCAGAGGATGCCGATTCCTGTGTGGTTACCGACAAACCTCAGTCGTCAGCTTTTTTTATTTAGTTGACTGTAACCTGGTGGCTTTGGTTGAATTTGGATGCCGTCCATTGTTGCCTCAACTGGAGTCAACGCAGGATTTGGAGGTTGACTCAGTATTGGAATGTCCTCAGCTGAGGTACTGTCTCACAGTTGTTTCCAGTATTGTCAGGTTCGCGGGTGTGTATAGGTCTTCACTTGGTTGACTGTCTCTGACAATTTTGTTCCAGCTGCTAAAAGTTGGCCACAGTACATCACCCCAAGTTTGAACAACGGAGGAGACCAGTCCTGTCTGTGCTAATACGATGGCAGGTATCCACTTCTCGCTGGTGGTATAATTCCTTGCCAATAATTTTTAACCTTTATGAAAAACATGGCATTTAGCCCTATTCTGACATCATAAAACTGGATTTTCTGCTGCTTTTTCAAAGCTTTCACTTCAGAGGCTAGTTCTTGGCTCAGACAGTCGAATCTGTTGTTTAGTTGCCAACCACTGCCCCTCCAGGCTGCAGAGTAGGGCCTCCTTTACCTGAATCCTGTGGCACAGCCTCTGCCATGCCTTCGTGAGACTGTAGAGTGCCTCCGTCAGACTCTGCATCTCTCCCCTCGGGACTTCATTCTCATTGCATTCACACCTGCGTTTTGAGCCTCGTTTCTGAAATGCAACTTATAAACTATCTGGTTGAGGCTGTTGCTCTTCATAGATTATTATCATAGAATTTACAGTGCAGAAGGAGGCCATTTGGCCCATCAAGTCTGCACCGGCTCTTGGAAAGAGCACCCTACCCAAGGTCAACACATCCACCCTATCCCCATAACCCAGTAACCCCACCCAGCACTAAGGGCAATTTTGGACACTAAGGGCAATTTATCATGGCCAATCCACCTAACCTGCACATCTTTGGACTGTGGGAGGAAACCGGAGCACCCGGAGGAAACCCACGCACACACTGGGAGGATGTGCAGACTCCGCACAGGCAGTGACCCAAGCCGGAATAGAACCTGGGACCCTGGAGCTGTGAAGTAATTGTGCTATCCACAATGCTACCGTGCTGCCCTTGATGATTCCCAAAAGAGTTCTTGCCCTTACGAATGTTTCAAATCTAGCCTTTAGGGATGGGTTGTTAAACCACGTTGAATTATGGTCGTTCTTATTGTGGTTCATTGGACTTCAGATGCTGCTGTACAGAGTGAAGTAGGAAAGGAATATTGGTGTTGCAAACTGGACTCTGAGCAGGACTTTTTTTTTCATTTGGTCATCTGGAACCACTCTCATCCAAACATCCTTCATGAATTTCTGTGCAAGCTCCTGTTGTTGCTGATCGGAAGCAGTGGCGATCTTTTTATTCTTGTTGACCATTGGTGCATGGCGGAGGTCAGCAGCTCTTTCTCAAAACCAAATGTCATTTCCTTATGGTAAGGTGTTTTGAGATGCACCTCAATTTCCTGTTCCTCTGGTTTGAAATTTACAAAGGGAGCATATAAAATGCTTTGCAGACATGCTCACCAAATTTTTAAGCGCATGTTTGACCTTCATTTTTGTCAAAGCATTCGTATGAATCTTCCATAAGCTCCTCATCCTTTGTTTCTCGATCCTGAACCATATTTGTTACAGTATGCTGAGCCTTTCCCATCTTGGTCCCAGCACTAGTAGCCTAAACCTTTGTCACTGCTGCTTTTAGAGCTTTTTCAGCAGATGCTACTTTCTGTTCCTTTAGGCATTTAGTTGGGCCTGCTTCAATGAGATTTACCTCAGCCCAGTTTAGCTTGATTCTCTCCAGCCAGCTTCTCCCATTAGGGCTGGATAGCTACCTTTAACAACGTGCAGGGACAAGTCTGCGGTCTGTCCATTTAGTTCCACATTTATCTTGACATGGCCCCCTAACAGAACCACTTCTTCTCCGGTATGGGGTTTGAGGGTTTTAAGGCAATGTGTCATTCTCTTCGTAAACAGTTTCTGGTACCAATGTAATGGCTGTGCCAGTGTCCACCTCCATTTTCACCGATAGTCCTGTAAAGGAGTGACCCAGTAATTGTTTGTTGCGCCTGCAATGACCAATATTTCAATGACGGTGCATCATCTGACTGACTCCGATCGTTCTCGTGCCCTTCTTGTGTCATGTGGATACTCTTTCCTCGATTTGATTTTTCATTTGATGCACTTGGTTCTTTTTATCATTCCTGTTTCTTTCTCCAACTCGCAAGTTCACGGTGGCCAATTTTACCACAATTCTTGCATTTTGCATCTTTACTTCAGCAATCAGTTGCTGTATGCCCAGTTTTTGCACATTGATGGCACTTTCAAACCAGTCACTTTCGAACCTGTGAATGTTCAGGTTTCAACTGATACTTTATGGACTTTAGTGCTCAAGCTTAATTGTTCTGCTTTCTTAGCTGCTAGTTCTATAAAGTTACGACTTCTAAAGCCTTCTTTGGGTGTAAGTTGTTTTCTGTTCACAATTTTTCTGGATAACTTTGCTTCTTAGCTCACGCACTAGTCTGCCTCTAATGGTGTCATTCGAGTCATCTCCAAATTTATAGTAGCTATGAGCCATGTTGATTAGTTTTATGGAACATGAACCTCTCAGCAATGACTAAATGTTTAGTCAGAAGTGGCCCTGCAATATCTCCACAATCTCATCATAGATTTTTGAGCCTGGTTTTTCTGGTTGCACCAGATGTTACAGGAGGTTGAAGTCTAATTCCCCCCCCCCCCCCCCAAATATCATCATGCTCCGGAAAGTCAGGACTACTATACCTGCCAAAAGGTTGTTTGTTTGGACTAAGTATTTGAATCTTTCAGTGTACGAGTCCCAGTACTTAGTGCTTTCATCATATGGTCCCATGGTGCCAAGAATTCCCTCCATTTTACTATAATCAGGCTTGCTACTAGGTTTATAGCAATGTCTCATTTTGTTTTTAAACAATGTTATCCTGAGCTCAACCTTCCTTTCCGACTTTTGCAAAGGAAGATGCAAAACTCTTTAAGCCCTCAAATAATCATCTTTATTAGTGTCACAAGTGGGCTCCCATTAACACTGCAATGAAGTTATTGCAAATATCCCCAAGTCGCTACACAACAACGCCTGTTCGGGTACACTGAGGAAGAATTCAGAATGTCCAATTCACCTAATAACCACGTCTTTCGGGACTTGTGGGAGGAAATTGGAGCACTCTGAGGAAACCCAAGCAGACACTGGGAGAACGTGCAGGCTCCACACAGAAAGTGACCCAAATCGGGTGCCTGGTGCTGTGAAGCATTAGTGCTAACCACTGTGCTACCATGCTGCCAATTGGCAGGGAATTCTTTACTTGTTACTCACAGTAGAGGGAGCACTATTTCAGAATTTTCTGGGCAGAGCACATGGCAAGCTTCCTCTGATGCTGTTTTCATCAAAATCTGAATTTAAATTTTGGTTCCTTCGATGGCTGCTGGTATTATTCGGCAGCTCTTCATTGCTGATTTTGGTGTAGCAAAGCTTTTTTACCTTGATCCTTTTTGGATGTCTGCGCATGGAACGACGATTTTTCTATAGTTTTTCTTTTCCGGGACTTTGCCGACACGGTTCATCACATCCTCATTGTCAGTTTTCTTTGGTATTTTTAAAAGAGAAGCTTCCAGACCATAGCAAAACAAACCAGAGCGTTTTTTTTTTGTTTTTTTTTTTGGAACGGTATTTTCTCACATGCTGTTAGGATAGACTGACTGTTGCTTGCCCAATACATCATGTGATCAAACTCTTGGTGACCTTGTTCCACATAGGAACAAACATGAATACACAAAATTACTTTTTTGTTTGCTGTGTGATAATGTGAGGGCGACTATGCTTAACCTCGAAGTACCTGATTAAATGTGACATCAAGGAGCCCAAGCAAATTTGGAATTGATGGGAAATGGGGAAAACGCCCCATGGCTGTAGTCACCTAGCACAAAGGAAGATTGTTGGGGGCCAATTATCTTGCCTCAGAACATTGCTGCAGGAGTTCCTCGGGGTTTGAATTGGGCCCAACCATCTTGAACTGCTTCATCAATGATCTTTTCTCCAGCACAAGGTCAGAAGTGGAGAGGTTCGCTGCAATGTTCACCTTTGCAATTCCTTGGATATTGAAGCAGTCCATGTCTACATGCATCTAGAACTGGTTAAAATTGTGGCTTGGACTGGTAAATGGCATGTAACATTCAAGCTATGCAAGTGTCAGGCAATGATCATCTCTATGACGAGAGAGAATCTAACCATCTCCTCTTGCCTTCAATTGCTTTGCCATGACTGAATCCCCTGCCACCAAAATCCTGGGAGTTGCCAGAGACTAGAAACTGAACTTGACAAGCCCTATAAATACAGTGGCTACAAGAGTAGGTCGGGGGCTGGAAATCCTGCAGTGAGTAACTTGCTTCCTGTCTCACCAAAACCTTGTCCACCATCCACAAAGCAGAAACCCCTTGTCTGGATGAGTGCAGTTCCAGCAAAGCTCATGAAGTTCACGTCATCCAGGACAAAGCCTGCTTGATTGGCACCCCATCCACCACCTTTGACGTTAATTCCCTTTGCCACTGACCCATAGTGTTAACAGTGTGTACCATCTACAAGATGCATTGCAGCCAACTCACCAAATTGTCTTTTGACAGTACCTTCCAAAACCAGTTATTTCTATCACCTGGAAGAATGAGGGCAACAGATGACATGGGAATGCTACGACCTGTGCATTCCTCCCCAAGCCACACACCATTCTTTCGTCACTGTTATTGGATCAATAACCTGGAACTTCCTCCCAAAGAGCACTGTGGGTGTACTTCATCACATGGACGGCAGCTGTTCGAGCAGGTGGCTCACCATTACTGCCTCAAATGCAATGAGGGGTGGGTAGCAAATTCCCAAATCCTATGAATGAATAAAGAAATAATGTTGAAATCAAATTGGCTGCATCATTCCCCTTGCAGCGACTGTAATTCAAAATTGATACTTTATTTATGAAGTGCTTGAAGAGGTTGTAAAAGGATTTGTTCATATTTCTTTAACAATCTGCAGTTGCGCAGTCCCCATCCTGACCTCCACACTTCTTTTGCTTGCAAATTACAGACAATCTGTCTGGTATTTACCCATCTTTACCTTGTCTTTATAGCTAAGGTTGGGCAGTGTGGAAATCACATCGGGGAAAGTGGGGGGAAATGATATGGAGGGAGGCTCTATTTTATACCGGCACACGTTTTGGTACAGCATTGATTGTGTGTCTTCTCACCATTTTTCTTCCCTTGCCTACCTTCCTGAAAGCTGTGACTTGTGTTTGAGTGATTCCACTGGACCTTCAATTCTCTTCTGGCCCAAGTTATTTTGAGCTGGTCAACAGGGGTCCCACTGTGATGTGTCTGTGCTCTTGACCGATGACACTTCAGCGATTCGCAGCTGAGCAGAGGCACTGGGGAACAATCCTAACCCTCTTACTATTGCCACCCTAGAACCACACAGCTGTTGTGCCCGACAGCTGCATTATATCTGCAATTGAACCCGAGACCTCGCCAAGTCCTAATTCTGTACAGTGCCGTGCATGGACTTGACCATTGAGCCATAGCGCTATTATTCTGCTTTCTCACATAACATAAAGTAAATGTTACAGCACAGCTCCAGAAGAGTGCTTACATTGTTTATACTTTCTGAACTTTGGCAATTTAATCACGTTAATTATAAAATGATGTTTGTTTTCCTCCTGTCTACAGTATCCACATGATGTGGTTGCATCATGTTGCTGATCGCTTCATTGCCAGATTTGCAGCATGTTGCCAAGTCTACTTTTTCCATTGGTGCCTAATGCATGTATTGCTGCCTACTCTTCACATCATTTGAATTAGGATGTACAGACTCCCTTAAATCTACCTAACCAGTGAAATGCCCAAATTAAACCATTTCCATTTTGAAAACCATGGAAACCATGTTTTCCAGTGAACGTGGCTGCGAAAGCCAGAGCAAAGATCTGCTGGAGACCACAAAGAAGCTGACGAAAGCAGCTCCCCGACACGCATGTTTAATGTTTTACTGTCTTAATGGTATCCTGCAGCTTTTCCAGACTCCACTTCCCTCGTCTCACATTGAAATTTTGAAATATGTAGTATTTCCCCCATTTGCATTTTTGTTTTACAGTTCATGAGTTGAGTGAGCATAGTTGCTTTGTGGTACTTTTATGGCTCATATTGGTGTCAGCCACACACGCTACATTATAGGCAGCAGGGGCCACTGTGGGAATTCGTGGATCGTTTGTGGACTTATTTTAAACCCGATATTGATGCGGCTTTTTGTCCGCCTTTTTATTCAAAGATCTCTCTACACTTCAGTTCTCGGTTCAAAAACAAGTGCACTTGAACCATGTCATATATTAATGTTGAGATTACTTCAAATTACACTGGAAGAGGGTGGCGCACTGGTTAGCATTGAGAACCCAGGTTTGATCCCAGCCCCAGGTCTATGTGGAGTCTGTACATTCTTCCCATGTCTTTGTGAGTCTTACCCCCACAACCCAAAAGATATGCAGGGTAGGTGGATTGGCCACGATAAATTGCCCCTTAATTGTGAAAATTCTGAAAAAAAATAATTGGGTACTTTTTTTAAATTTAAAAAATAATAAAAGGTGGGGGGAAGAAGCCCCAAGTCGCAAAATTGCGTCCGATTCAAATATTGGGCAGGTCTGTCACCATCTGATTGCAAGAGCCTGAAACCTGGATTCTTGAGCAGTAAAGAGTGGGCAGATGCACAAGCCAGACAGGTCAGTTTGACATGCGAATGAACCCAGAGAGTATGAAAAGTAGGAGATAATGGGTGCTAAAATGAGAGTGAAATGTTGTGAAGTGCATTTCTTTTCGCTGATCCAGGGGAGATTTGTAGCGGGCAGCTGGGCGGGTGGGGGGTGGAGGTGATTCTTTCTGCCTGTGTGTGCAGTGTCAGGGACTTGCTGCACTATATCGTTTCTGCCCTCTCCATGAACTGGGCAGCTTCCTTTCACCAGTTTATTTTAACTCGTGCTTTGGCAGCTGTCTGAAAGCTGCAGATGTTCCATATAAAAAAAAATGTGCTGCAAGCCTTTAATAGCTGTACACTCTCTTGTACTGGAAAGTTAACCATTTCCTTCCAGATACCAGCAGTGGAACAGACAAATCAAGAATACCATTTGATGCACACCATAGAAAGACGCACTTTGGTTTCAGATTAGCAAGTCTTAGTTTGAATACATGCACAGCCATTCATAAGATAATACTGGTTGCTATCTCCTTTAACACACCAGCTTGAAAAAGTGCCATTGGGACCTGCGCAGGTTTTGGCTGATGATTGTTGATGCGGTGTGGTGGTAGACCTTGAATGTCCAATGTGCTGTGTCACACAATGGCATAACCCTCACCATGTTCAACAATGTCCCGATTTCTCAACCTGATTAGCGGGAATCTTCCTGATCGGTTCTCCGATCATTTTAAATAACTTTTCTCCACATTTTCAACAGGCATTAACAATGTCATAGCGTATTCAGTGTGATTTGTTCGTTAAATACGTGAAGCAATTTGTTTTATTTATGGTTCAGAATTGATGTTCAGTATAATTCTTTACAGTTCTGACGAGTCATATAGACTGTACATTAACTGTTTCTCCCGCCATAGATAGTGTCAGATCTACAATTTTCCAGCATTTTTACTTTTATTTCAAATATCCAGCATCAGCTGTATTTCACTTGTATCACAATATAATTTGTCTTCTTTAATTAAAAAATATCTGAAAGAACATTACAATCATTTCAAAATGGCCATCCCAGAATGCAGTGATATTCAGGTTTGCTACAGGGATCATGTTGCACTCTGAGGTGCTTCAATACAATCCGAAGAATATTGCTGATGTTTCAAAATGGTAGTTACAAAAAGTGGCATTTATAATTTGTCTGTTTAGTCAGTGCAGCTTAATTTCACCACATTAAAAAACATCTGTTTCCTGGTTAGCATAATAAAGCTGAAGTATGAAAGAATGCCAAAACGTGTGGCCTCCTGCAAGATATGTGACCCAGAGCCTATTTATCTGAACAGGTACTTTGGAAGAAGTGTGTGGAGGGCATGTTGTGTTCTCTTTTTCTATGCTTGGGCACGCACACTCTTCAAAGAGCAGTACTGCACAGGAAGGAGGTAATTCAGCCCATCGAGTCTGTGGCTGCTCTTTCACAGAACAATCCAGTTATTCCCAATCTCTTCTTGAAATTGGTTTTCTAAATATTTAACCAATTATTTTTTGGATGTGGCTATTAAATGTGTATCCACCAACAATCGAGCAATTCATTACAGATCATAATCATGTTGCATTTTTTTTTTTTTAAAAGTTATCCCTCATGTCGCCTCTGGGTCTTGTGTCAATCTGTGCACTGCTGCTATCAATCCTTCAGCCATTGGAAGCAGTAATATAATTTTGAGTTGAAGGCTGTGTGAAAGATCTAGAAAGAGAAGCGCCCACAAAACAATGACTTCAGGGGAAAAAATGATTATTTTAATTGACATTTTAGACTTAGATACACACATTGATTTTAAATTGATTCGCTGTTCATTTTGTTGCCTAACACTATCTATTGAGAGACAAGATCACTTGCTGAAAGAAGTAGCACTGATGTAGGGATTGGAGAGGGGCCCTGCACACAGATGCAAGGTAGTGGGTAATAGTGAATTAATCATAATTTGATAGGTTTAACACCAGTATAGATTTCAAAACCCCCCCTGCAGCTTGTTCAAATCTGCCGATGGCTTCCGAGAGAAGTATTTAATAAAATATGTAGATCAAACAGAAGTAGAAAAATCAGAAACCATTTGAGAGAAACTTGAAGTTGTCAGATATGATTATACTTGCAGTCTGATAAATCCTTTAAGTCCGATGTCTGGCATGAGATGTAGAATATCTTTGTTTTGATTTATTGTATTCATCCCATCAATCATTTTTCATGGTCATACATACTGTATATGAATATCAATGGAAGAGCTGACAGCTGAGATGAGGGTGTGGAGCAGTGAATAGACAGCTATAATTAGGTTTCAATTTCACTCAACTGTCTGATGCAGATCACTAATGTTTATCCAGTTTCTTTCATGAAGATGAAAATTATTTCTCCAGTATCTCTTCTTCCCCCTGCCCCGATGGCTTAGTGGGTAAAGGTACCACCTAATATATCACTAAACCATGCACAGCAGGCCCCAAATTCAATCCCTGATTTGTATTGAGTTTAAGGTTTTGTTCATTCTTGGGAATTTATCATCAGTGGCTAAGCCAGCATTTATTGCCCATCCTTAATTGCTCTTGAGAAGTTGGTAGTGCACTGCTTCGTTAATCGCCGCACTCCACATGGTGTACACCCATAGTGCTGTTAGGGAGGGTGTTCCAGGATTTTGACCCAGTGACAGTGAAGACACAGCAATTTCCAAGTCAGGATGGTGAGTGGCTTGGAGGGGAACTTGCAAGTGGTGGTGTTCCCATGTATCCGCTGCCCTTGTTGATCTAGACGGTAGTGGTTGTGGGTTTGGAAAGTGCTGTCTTAAGGAGCTTTGAGTTCCTGCAGTGCATCTTGTAGATGGTACACAGTGCTGCTATGGTGTGTCGGTGGTAGCAGGCATGAATGTTTGTGGATGGGGTGCCAATCAATTGGCTGCTTTGTCTTGAATTCTGTCTAACTTCTTGTGTTGTTGGAGGTGCACTTACCGGAGAGTATTCTATTACACTACTGACTTGTGCCTCGTAGATGTGGACAGGTTTGAGGAGTCAGGAGGTGAGTTACTCTCTGCAGGATTCTCAGCCTCTGACCGCTCTTGTAGCAACAGTATTTATATGGCTGGTCCGGTTCAGTTTCTGGTTAATGGTAATCCCCAGGATGTTGATAGTGGGGGATTCAGTGATGGTGCCTGAATGTCAAAGGACGATGGTTAGATTCTCTTTTGTTAGGGATGGTCATTGCGTGGCACTTGTGTGACACAAATGTTACCTGCCACTTGTCAGCCCAAGCCTGGATATTGCCTAGATGTTGTGCATTTGCATATGGACTGCTTCAGTATCCAAAGAGTTACCAATGGTGCTGAACATCGCCACTTCTGACCTTGAAGTAGCAGAAAATGATTTGGCCCAGGGCACCATGTCCTAGAACTGAGATGATTGATCTCCAGCAATCACAACCCATCTTCCTTTGTGCTTAGTACCACTCCAACCAATGGAAAGTTTTATACCTCATTCCCATTCACTCCACTTTTGCAAGGGTTCCTTGATTCCATCCTCAGTCAAATGCTGCCTTGATGTCAAGAGCAGTCCTCCTCCCCTCACTCCCTGGAGTTCAGTTCTTTTGTCCATGTTTGAATCAAGACTGTAATGAAGTCATGAACTGATTTGACCCTGGCAGAACCTAAACTGAGTCGGTAAGCAAGTGCCGCTTCACAGCAATGTTAATTGCTCTTTCCATCACTTTACTGATGATCGAGATTATGGGGGGTTGAACATATGGGACATACCTGTGCAATTTACAGTATTCCGTGCCTTCAGCTGTTTGTTAATGTCACGTGGAGTGAATCAAATTGACTGAAGATTGGCATGTGTGATGCTGGGAACCTCCCAAGAAGGCCAAGGTGGGTCATCCACTCAGCATTTCTGGCTGAAGATTGCTGTAAATGATTCAACCTTGGCAGAACTCCCCCATGCATCTGGGCCAAGTCCTGCGGTGGGGGTGGGAATGTCGACTTTCCCACTGCAGAGGTTAGCAGAAATCCACACCGTTCCAGCCCTGACCTCTAATTACGTTATCTGGTGTTTTGCGTCATATTCCGTGGTGCTTCAGACCTGATGGTGTGTAGTCCTCCATCGTATCTGGGCACCATACTGATTAACCCAACATCACTGACCTACTATGAAAGAACAAATGGATCTCCTGAGAAAAATGGATCTCTGGGAACATTGTGGCTGGAAAGTGGATCTCCTCGATGACCCTGAATCTGGAAAACCCAGCGGGTCAAAATCTCAGTGAGACTGACAAATCTCAGCTAGTATGTACAGCGGCACTCGACAATCAAAGTGAGGCTACGAGCAACTCCAGTGACATCACGCTAATTCAAACCTCATCTACTCGAGCCTCTCCACAAGAACCTGAAATGACTCCAGACGGGGAGCAGCAAGAAACCAAAGGTGATTCAGGTGAACCAGAAGGGGCTCCAGACTGGGAGCATCGACAAGCCAAAGATCATTCAAGTGAACCGGACATGACTCCAGACGGGGAGCGCCGAGGAATCAGACGGTACGCTCAATGAAACAGCAAATGCCACAAAGGACACTGACACAAGTAACTGTGAAGGACTCGAATTCTCCACTCGGTGTGGTCATTGAGCGCAACAAACGCAACAACAAAACCTACAAAAACAACAACACAGATAACAAGAAGCGTACCAAAGGCACCAACGCCAACAACAAGCATGACTAAACCAACAACATTGGAACAACGACTGGTACAACATGGTAGAACTCTGCCAATGCAGGACACTGTGACAGCACAGCTCAAGACAATGGCAAGTGTACAGACATACCATGGCAAGATAACGCATCTTACAAATTCACATTTGCTACACTACAAACAAGCAGACCAGCTTTCAAGGCAGCTGACATACAGCATCAATACCGCAAACACAGACACCAGTCCAGGTCAGACAGGAAAGATGACATCAAGAACCGGCAAGCGTCGGGAAAGAGTCCAAATCCGACAACAAAGTGATTTGGCCATTTGAACACCTACTGAT
The DNA here is from genome assembly GCF_047496885.1 of Scyliorhinus torazame. Lineage (NCBI taxonomy): Eukaryota > Metazoa > Chordata > Chondrichthyes > Carcharhiniformes > Scyliorhinidae > Scyliorhinus > Scyliorhinus torazame. Next base: position 130,768,837 of record NC_092722.1, read on the forward strand.
GACTTCTGGGTTCCTTAAGCACAGGGACACTGACGGCGTTCACAAGGAAATTACATCAACATCGACACTTCAACAACAAAACAAGAAAGCCACTCGACCCCATGAACTTTGGACTCATTTTATTTGCTATTGTATAATCATCACTGTCATCATGACTTGTACATGGCATCACCTATCTACCTATTTTGTTCAATTTTCTTTAACAAAGTACAGAAAATATGTAACACGAATAAAGGGGGGATGTGGTGATATGCATCATTATATGTACACAAGGGGTTAATGTAAATACACTACAACTAAGTAAACACTAGAGGGAGCACCGAAGATGCCATGATATGCAAACATGCAGCTAATGAACACTTGGAATAGGACACAACCAATGAGCAGTCAAGACACCCAGAGGTGGCATTACCACAAGGGGGCATTACACAACCCATATAAAAGGACAGGACACACATGCTCTGTCTCTTTCCACAGACAGACATCTAGAGGGTACACCTGGGTTGATTAACAGCATCACACCCAGCACGTGGCTTAGAGCAGACTGGTTTAGTTAGACTGAGTTACTACAGTTAGATTAGCAGGAGAGTCTAACTCATTTAAGAACTGTTAATAGTTCAATAAACATATTGAACTCATTACAAAGTCTGGACCTTCCTTTGTCAAAGCATACATCAAGGAAGCAGCTTATGCTACACGAAGAAGCATAACACAACAGGATAGTTGGAGGAGATTTAAAGGGAGAACTTCACCAGAAGTAAGCAGAAGGCCCAAAAAGTATTGAACCTTAAATGAATCCTCGAAGCAGTACTCGGACCAACTAGTTAATCTTCCAATTTTTGATATGTACTTGACTTGAGTTTTGTGGGTGAAATCAAATGGATGCCGAAGAAATTTTATTTGTGTTATGGCGAGGCGTTTTCAGAACCCCAGAACCCCAAACTGTATCATGGAGTTCAACCAACCTCTCCCTTTAATGTATTTGTTGCTTTTCCTAGCACACGGCTTGTTCCCTAAGTGTGGGATTACAATTATGGACACGTGGGTTTTTAAACACAAAACAATGTTTATTCCATGAACTCAACTTAACATCTTAAATAAACATTGGATCTCTTACCACCCCTTACTTCAAAGATAACTCCGAAAATATTACAACAGTAAATAATTCCTCAAAAGGTTCCTTCAAACTTCCAAGAGACTTAACACCTTTAAACTGAATCACATCAGGTTAAAGGCTTTTCTATTATGAGTTTAAATCACCCAAATAATCCAGAGATAGTCTTTCATGGCAGAGATCACCGCAAATCCAGCTCACTGCAAAACACAGACACTCCCCAAGCTCTCTTCCTCCAAACTGCAACTTCAAAATGGCTGAACTGCTCCGCTCCACCCACTCTCTGACATCACTGTTTTCTTAAAGGTACATTGCTTCAACATCCATGTCTTAAAGGTACTCTCACATGACATAAATTGGATTTAAACAATAAGTGGGTTCATTGTACATCTACATAGTTATATTTAAATATAGTGAGAGAATGCAGTTATTAGTATTGTGTGCTTTGACTCTTGTTTTGTTAATTTTTTGATTTTAATCCATGGATCTTGTGATCTCATTCTTTTGATATGTTTTTCATGTTTCCAAACAAAAACATAATTACTAAAAATGCTATTCGTCTCTGCCGAAATTGTGTGTTGTATACAGTTCCTGCTGCTGCATTTCTTTGCAGATATGCATATTGGTGCTGAGAGGTGCATTGGGAAATATAAAAGAAATGAACTATAAGGAAAAAAATTAAGCTCTGCGTTAAAGAAAAGGCCAATGGGGAACCCTTTGCTGTAGATATTGATTGAATATTGTTCCCTATTTTTATACTGCATTTTCATCTAATAACCTCTGAGCTTGCAGATGACCTTTTCTTTTATGTTTCAATACAGAAAATAACAAGACTGTAAATGTCCACCGTGGACCTGCAGAAGAAAGGCTTGCACTTCATGTGTTGCGGCAGCAAGGCATGGTTCCAGAGCATACCGAGATGCGGACGTTGTACAGCACCTACCAACCCAACCTTTCACAGGTTTCACTTTTTTCATTTTTGAATGTGGAAGCTTACCTACCGTGTGCTGCATATGACCAAAAATAAGTTTGCTCAGTTGTACAGTATAAGGAGCGAGTTGAGGCATAGATTTCACTGGAACAGCAACTTGAACACATTCACTTCTTCAGTCTATTTCCTCAGATTGGGGAGTCAGTGCCATATGATACTACGGGTGAGGGAGTCGCTGCATGCAGAGATTGGAGAAACTGGGATTATTCTCCCAATTGAGGCTAGAAAAGCCAAGGGAAGACCTAGGGCGAGATTCTCCGACCCCCCCCCCCCCCCCCGCCGGGTCGGAGAATCGCCGGGGGCTGGCGTGAATCCCGCCCCCGCCGGTTGCCGAATTCTCCGGCACCGGATATTCGGCGGGGGCGGAAATCACGCCACGCCGGTTGGTGGCCCTCCCCTCCCCCTGCGATTCTCCGGCCCGGATGGGCCGAAGTCCCGCCGCTAAAATGCCTGTCCCTCCGGCGTAGATTAAACCACCTACCTTACCGGTGGGACAAGGCGGCGCGGGCGTGCTCCGGGGTCCTGGGGGGGGGGGGGGCGCAGGGTGATCTGGCCCCGGGGGGTGCCCCCACGGTGGCCTGGCCTGCGATTGGGGCCCACCGATCCGCAGGTGAGCCTGTGCCGTGGGGGCACTCTTTCCCTTCCGCCTTCGCCATGGTCTCCACCATGACGGAGGTGGAAGAGACTCCCTCCACTGCGCATGCGCAGGAATGCCGTCAGCGCCCGCTAACGCTCCCACGCATGCGACACCCAGAGATGTCATTTCTGCGCCAGCTGACGGGGCACAAAGGCCTTTTCCGCCAGCTGGGGGGGGCGGAAATTCGTCCGGCGCGGGCCTAGCCCCTTCAGGTTGGGGCTCGGCCCCCAAAGATGCAGAGCATTCCGCACCTTTGGGGCGGCGCGATGCCCGACTGATTTGTGCCGTTTTGGGCGCCAGTCGGCGGACATCGCGCCGATACCAGAGAATTTCGCCCCTAATATAGATAGTCACCTTAATTCCAAAATGTCTTCCAATTTGGAAAATCTTGAATTAATCCAGGGTGTCTGCTTTGAAAAATCAATGTTGGATCAGGAGGCTGCTTATTGATTGGGAACATTCGGTTTGCTCTTCTGAGCATGTTACTTTACATTCCATTTGCATTATTTATGATTTATATAGAAATATAATTTTCAAAATTTGTCAAGCCATAACTCTGGTCCACCAATGGATCAAATGATGTGAAATCATAAAAGTACTGATGCCATAAGGTTTTTTAGGCTGCTGAATTATCATGAACGGTTTGTTACATTTCCATTTCTGTTTCTCAAGAAATAGATTAGCTCCAATGTTGTTTTAATCTTGGTTATAAGGGATCATTCTCCACTCTCTCACCAACCTATTGTGGATGGAGGAGAGAAAAAGGGGGATAGTATCGTCTCTCCCTGGCACTGTGGCATCAGACGAGGCTCCATCATCACTCATTCATCTGATGAGACAGACAATTATTTTCTGTTCAAAGGCAGAGCGAAGCAGAGAGCAAAACACCTGAAAGATGGTTTCTTGCAAAAAAAAAAAAGACTCCACTGAAGATGGGCAATGTTTCTACTTTGGTATGGATCCCATGTGGACTGCTAGAAGCAATTTTCTGAGAGGAATACCAAGAATAACTTTCTCCGATGAGGCGGTGGGCAGGCCTTCCTTTAAGGATGGAATTGATACACCTAGCATAGTCCAAAATAGAGGCAGCATATTGCTTGTTTCAGACAACACGTCATTTAATTTGCTTGAGTGAAGCCAAAAATATGGCCGTGGTGTGTTTGCATCCTGGAGATCCTTTAAGCTGTTACAAATAAAGGACATATTTGACTAGCCAATAGCAAGGTCCTCGAGTCCTACTTTGGAATTTCAGCCCTTGGCATGTGTTATACCAGACTGATTATTACTATCACTCAAACCCATCTGAAAAATAAATACAGGAGAGGATCTAGATCACCAGAGGAACACCATTGCAAACACTCTCAGAATCTGCAACCTTCAGTTATATATGCCAGTGGTTTTCAAGAACTTGTCAATATATCTGTCAAAGGCCAATTCCCCTCAAAAGCCATGCTGCCAATTAAAAAGTGGTTTCTTGTGTGGGGATTTTAGCCCACCATTGAGGTGATCGCATTTGCAAGGAAACTATATGGGAAGGGCAGTATTCTGCATTTGGGTGTCTTGAAGTGTCAAAGAGGATTATTAGAATTGCCTTCTGCCATCCAGGTCCAATATTTGGAAATCCGAAATCTACTTTGATGTGAAAAATGTCCAGCCTTATGGTTGATAGACAGACTATGTGACTGCAAATTGGAGACACTGGGTCCAGAAGGTACCCTGAATAATTAGGAATGGATTAATCACTTGTTCAGGTGGGCAGTCTGCTGGCAACCTCTCTATCCCACCCAAAGATTGTGCATGTTGAATCGCCCCATGATTCAAACATTAATGGGCAGCTTGTGTAGTATCGAGAGACCTGAGACAGGGCCTTGCACATGTCGTGCTGGACACTTGTGTTGTCTGTGAGGAGGTGCTCTGCCTTGCACAGAATCTGATGTTGAAGTAGTTATAACACTACGTTTATATGGACAAAAAAGTAATCCTATTGTACACAGCTGGGTCTGAGCCCAAGGAGTGCATCTCTGGGTTCAGAAGGAAGGAATTGTAAAGGATCTCTTTGAGAGCGTGGTACATTGGTGAGCTCCATTCCAAATCATGAGCTCACTAAGGGCGGCATGTGGCACAGTAGTTAGCATTGGGACTGCGGCGCCGAGGATCCGGGTTCAAATCCCAGCCCTGGGTCACTGTCCGTGTGGAGTTTGCACATTCTCTCCATGTCAGCGTGGGTTTCACCCCCACAACCCAAAGATGTGCAGGTTAGGTGCATTGGCCACGCTAAATTGCCCCTTAATTGGAAAAAAAATAATTGGGTACTCTAAATTTAAAAAAATAATAATCATGAGCTCACAAGCTGGGGCTCAGGTAATATGTGAGGAAAGCTCCTGTAGCAGGTTTGGCTGAAGCAATGTTTTAAAAGGAATGGAGGATTGCAGTTAGACCAAGGAGTGTTTGCTCTGACTGGAGAGCACTTCAAAGAAGGGTGCGTAAATTTCAAAATTCAGAGAGCATTTTCGCAGGTGCCAATTGGCATTCTGTCACAAAGTCTTTGAGTTTTCTTTATAGTTTCATAGATTATCATCGAATTTACAATGCAGAAGGAGGCCATTCGGTCCATCGAGTCTGCACCGGCTCTTGGAAAGAGCACTGTACCCAAGGTCAACACCTCCATTCTATCCCCATAACCCAGTAACCTCACCCAACACTAGGGGCAATTTTGGACACTAACTGCAATTTATCATGGCCAATCCACCTAGCCTGCACATCTTTGGACGGCGGGGGGAAACCGGAGCACCCGGAGGAAACCCACGCACACACTGGGAGGATGTGCAGATTCCACACAGACAGTGACCCAAGCCGAAATCGAACCTGGGACCCTGGAGCTGTGAAGCAATTGTGCTATCCACAATGCTACCGTGCTGCCCCTAGTTGGTGGGACATCTGAGTTTATACAATGTGGCAGTTAACCTGCTGGACAATAATGTGCACCAAGCTCTTATGAGCTGTTATTTTGGTAGAGATATAAATGCTATGCCCTAAGATGCATCATAATGACTTTGTAAGTAACATGATGGCTGAAGAATCGAATGGGAATGCCTTGTACTAGTATCTGTACTAAAACTGATCTCTCAAAGATCTTGCTCACATCAGAATTTGGGAAGTTCATCACAGAGTACCAGTGATTTCTTTGACTAACTGGTTTCCGGAAATGCTGCATGAATTACATGGGTAATCTGTACTGTTAAATTCTATGAATGCATTAAAGGATCCATGAGGAGAAATCTGGTTAGAGTCTTAAGGTCAAGAAGGGTTACCTGGGGGTGCACGTTGCTCGAGATTGAGAGGGACTCCGTAGGTACAACATTTTTAGTTTGGTGGAGAGGGTGAAAGCTGATCTGGCAAGGTGGGATGGTTTCCCTCTGTCACTGGTGGGTCGGGTACAGGCGGTTAAAATGAATGTGTTGCCACGATTCCGGTTTATATTTCAATGCCTGCCGATTTTCCTGCCAAACGCATTTTTTAGAGAGATTGAAGGGATGATTACCTCGTTCATATGGGGAGGGAAGGTGGCCAGAATTAAAAAGGTGCTACTACAGAGAGGAAGGCAGGCAGGGGGTTTGGGTCTTCCGAACTGTAATTCTGATGTATTATTACTGGGCGGCGAATGTGGAGAAGATATGGAGCTGGGTCAGAGGCATTGGCTCCCTGTGGGTCAGAATGGAGGAGAGTTTGGGTAGTGGGTCAGGATTGAAGACACTATCAACAGCGCTGCTCCCGACGTCCCCGGGGAGATACTCGGGAGTCCGGTAGTAATAGCTTTGTTGAGAATTTGGAGGCAGTTTCGACAGCACTTCGGGTTGGGGGGCAAGGTCAAGGGAAATGTCGATTTTGGGGGGACCATATATTTGAGCCAGGGAAGTGGGATGGAAATTTTCGGATATGGGAGGAGAAAGAAATTAGGACACTCAAAGATTTGTTTCTTGGAGGTCGTTTTTGCGGGATTGAAGGAGCTGGGAGCAAAGTATGGACTGGAGCAGGGGGAAATATTTAGATACATGCAGGTTCAAGACTTTGCCAGGAAGGAGATATCGAGTTTCCCAGTAGAGCCGGCTTCCACATTGCTGGAGGAGGTGCTGACGACAGGGGGACTGGAGAAGAGGGTAGTATCGCCGGTTTACGGGGCTATTTTGGAGGAGGAGAAGGCGCCGTTAGAAGGGATCCAGGCAAAGTGGGAGGAAGAGTTGGGAGAGGGTATGGGGGAGGGGTTCTGATGTAAGGGGCTCAGGAGGGTGAACGCCTCCACCTAGTGTGCGAGGTTGAGGCTGATACAGCTGAAGGTGGTGTATAGAGGGCACCTTACAAGGGCGAGGATGAGCAGGCTCTTTGAGGGGGTAGAAGATGTATGTGAATGTTGCGGGGGGGGGGGGGGGGGCCTGCAAACCACATTCATATGTTTTGGTCCTGTCCAAAGCTGGAGGATTACTGGAAGAGGTGTTTCGGGTAATCTCTAAAGTGGTGCACGTGAAACTGGACCTGGGCCCTCGGGAGGCCATATTCGGGGTGTCGAACCAGGCGGGGTTGGAAACGGGCACGGAGGCAGATGTTGTAGCCTTTGCCTCGTTGATCGCCTGAAAGCCGATCCCATTAGGGTGGAGATCCACCTCTCCACCCTGTGCCCTGGCGTGGCAGGGGGAACCTGTTGGAATTCTTGACGCTTGAAAAGGTAAAATTTGAACTGAAGGGAAGAATGAAGGGGTTCTACAATTCATGGGCGTTATTCATTATGCACTTTTTGAAAATTGGATCACATCAAACATTAGGGGGGGTTGGGAGCTGGGAGGGTTGGGGGGAGGGGGACGGTATGTGTTAATGGTGACTATGGTGATTCCTTTTTGTTATTTGTTTGTTAACATGCGGGCTAATGTTTGGGGGTTTGGTGGGAGGATGGGATCGTTGTTATTGATATTGGGATTGACATTACATTCGTTACGGATTATTGTTTATTGTTGGGTGTTAATTTGGGAGAAAATGTGAAAAGGGAAGAGAATAAAACAAATATTTAAAAAAAACAAAAAGATCAAGACGGGTATGAGACTCTTCTGTTTTCTTGATAACCACAATTTGGTAATGTTTCCCTTTTCTTGGTGCTAAGCATGGTTCATAGTGCCAGATGGCATCAATTGACGTCAAGTTGCATACAATGGGGTGTGAGCTTTGAATTCGAACTGTTAAACTATACTTTGGTACTTTGACTTCAGGAGGCAATGCTGAAAATTGCAAGAGTAAACAGAGAACTGTCATGTCGTGTTTTGAAAATCATGTGGTTATAAAACCTCAAGATGGAAGAATTGGCAGAGAACTTCTCCTCTGTGTTTTCTAATGTGAGCTCTGACCTGTGCCTAACTAGACTGCTGACATTGCATTCTTTTGCATTATTTAACACTCATTATAAGTGCCAATCTAAATAGTTGGGTTTTGCAGATAGTTATCACACATTATCTTGGTTGCATAATGTTTATCAGAAATATTAACTCTTATTTCCTTATGTTAGGGAAAGATTCAGATGTGGGTTGATATTTACCCGAAGAGCTTGGGTCCACCTGGACCCCCGTTTGACATCACTCCTCGCCAACCCAAAAAGTAAGTTAACTGGCTTGGTGTCCGTTATATCTGTACATTAATATGTATTTCTTCTTGTGGAATCCATTTGTTGACTTTGACAAAACTATGCACTTGCAGCCATATAGCTTAAACTGTGCACAGTGTGTCTTGGGTGGGAGGGCAAGGAATGAGAAGTTTTGTGAAACACATGTTCTACTGGTTGTCAATGAGAAGTGTTAACATATGTTGAAATGTATCACTCTGTGCACTTGTTTAAAAACGTCTCAGTGCCCAGAGATGGATACGGAATGCTGGCTGCAGTTGGTGGTTTCATTCTTGCCAATTATTTCCACATTTTGTAAGGCCCCTTAACTAATTTGAATCCGAGCTGTATTTAGATGGTTCTGTGGCTACTGAGAAAATGGGTGCAGTACGATCGATCTGGTGTGTCGGAGAAAACCAACGTAATGCCCTGGTTACCTGTTTCTACTATATAAGCCAATTCGAAATTTTGCCCAGTTTCCCTGATGGTTCATTTGAGGCAAGGAAGTGTTTAATAATGGTGGGCTGGTCTGAAGTTGGCCAGGGTGGATTGTTGCCTCCCAACAGAGGTGGGAATTGGGTCAGAAAAGTTGAAATTGAGCTGGATTTTGTGCTCCCCACGAGTGAGTTTGAAGAGGGGGTGGGCCCTCATCGCCACCCCTGCTGCTACTTAACCCTCTGCTGGGAGGGGCCCATGCCAGTCTGGAAACCCAGTAGCTTTAGGGGTTGACCTCTGTGGAAGGGAAATTAACATAAACCAACTTTGAAGCATGCTGGGAAATGCTTGACGAAAGTTCAACACTGCTTTTGGACTAAAATAAGTAGGTCAGGTAACATAAATGAAATACTGCTTAATATTCTGGTTTTGGCCTTATTATGAAAACACATTGTCCTCCAAAAGATAACAAAGTATGTACTCTAGTTGTTTTTAGCCAAGGGCAAGAACATACGTACTACGTATTTCGTCTTACGTACTTTCCAAGGTCTATTTAATATAAATGTGCCTGTTTACTTCAAGCTGTTATTTCAGATTATAAAACATGCTGTCTTCAATCGAATCTCAGAGTGCAGTGCACTGGCTTGTGCAGCTGGAACACTCTCACTCCGCAAATATATTTGTGTAAATAGATTTCCTTAAATCGAACCTCGAGGAATTTGTCTTTATTATGATTTCGACGACAACCTCCTTTTATGGGTCCCCTGGAAATATTAGAAGAACCACCCCCCTATGCCAATGTCCCTCTACCCTTTTTCCCACCTTACCACCTCCCAGTGTCTCAAACATGGCCCTTCACCCCCTTAGCATAGCATGCCAGCCTGGTCCCGTGATACGCTGGACTTTTGATGTCTAGGCTTCCAGTAGTCCCAGCAATGAGCAGTGCTGATGCTTGGTGCTACTGGGACTACAGAGCTACCAGCCAGTTGGATGGCTGGCTGCTCATCAAGGTGGGTCTTCCTCCTGAATAGTGGCAGAATTCTCACCTTACAGCAAGTAACAGGACTCCAGAATTCAATTGCCGTTGTCAATCACCAACATTATAGGAGGCTGTATATTTCTTTCCCCCCCCCCCCCCCAATCCCGTTCCTCCCCCGGAACCACTTGGCTGCAAAGACAAATTTCCTCTATCTATTCGACTCTGAATTATTTTCATGTGGTGTTTTTGCTTGGTGGAGAGTGCTTTAGATCCAAATGTGTACATGTCCTTCTGAGGTCAGATCACTTGTTGTGCTGTGCGTTCTTTGGAAGTCCAAAAAAACTCAAGATTTAAGAATTTGTGACAACTAGGAGTGCCTTTTGAGGAGACCGGAACATCCTGACAGACAAGTGTTGAAAGCTTTGACAACTTCAAATGTCACTCTTGGATGCTGCATGGGAATGAGATGTGTTTTAACTGCAATGATTGATCATAGAGTTCTATCCTGAAAAGATACGTTGATACTTTAACCAGCATTGATTGTGTTGAAGTGAGTCTTTTCCCATTGGGAAAAGTGCCCTAATGCATTAAAAACCATAGAGGTGTATGCTGGGAAGCTCTCCTCCTGGGTTTTCAATTGTGACTTGAATGCGTCAGGATTTTTAGCTTTGCAAAAAAGATTGCTCCTGCTGTTGGAAGTTAAAACCTAAATGCCTAATCCACTCCATTGATTTAACAGCATTGTTCTTTGAAATAGAAATGAGACACCATCTACAGCTTAAGAGGCCATCTTTCCAGTTTTGATTGACTCAATTGTTTACATTTTGGAAACTCATTATTGCAACTGAGCCTATTTTTTTTAAATATAAATTTGGAGCACCCAATTCTCTCTTTCCAATTAAGGGGCAATTTAGCGTGGCCAATCCACCTACTCTGCACATTTTTGGGTTGTGGGGGTGAGACCCATGCAGACACGGGGAGAATGTGCAAACTCTACACGGACAGTGACCATTGTCCTCAGCGCAGCGAGACAGTAGTGCTACCCACTACACTGTGCTGCCCTATAGCTGAGCCTATTATAAATGCTTGGCTGAGTTTTTAAATCTTCAGAAGCACATATCTCAGCTTGGAGATATATTCATGTTTTGATTTGACAGTTTCAAGAGCTGTTTCAAGGAGGCAGGGCCTTTGGCATCCATGTTCCTCCCGCACTTCATTGCAACTCACACAACCTGAACCCTCCCTGCCCATCTTGTCTCGGAGACAAAAATAAGGCACAAAGTGAGGTCCGAGGTGGATGCTACAATTGGGCCTGATTTGTGTCTTTCTCTTCCTACATGAAAGTTTAGGCCCTCGTCCCTGCTGAATTATTTGAGCTTGGCATTAAAGGCAAAGCAACTGACCTCCCCAACCCTGGGCAAAAATGGCAAAGTTACCAATGGCTCTGTGAAATTCATGACACCTGTTGGGAATGTGTACTTAAGTGCCAGGTGTGCCATCCAAAATGTTCTCAGCTGTGATTTTTCATAGAATCCCTACAGTGCAGAAGGAGCCCGTTTGGCCCATTGAGTCTGCACTGACCCTCCGAACGAGCATCCTACCTACGCCCACTCCCTGGCAACCCTGTACCCCACATCTTTGGACTGGGAGGAAACCGGAGCACCCAGAGGAAACCATGCAGACACTGGAAGAACCTGCAAATTCCACAAACCTATTTTGAGCTGTGTTAATACCTCATCTTTTAAATGGCCTAACACACATTAGAAGAATATGAAGCATTCACCTGGTGATATCACACATGGTGACTTGTGGGCATTTTGCTAATGTTCACCAAACTCTCAAATCCTTTTATACAATGTATTAAACAGTCAGTTGAAGAAGAACGACAGTCCTGTCCTGGATCTCATGATCATAATTCTTATTTTGGTGACCTTCATGTGGTTCTGCAGGTATTTCCTTCGCTGCATAATCTGGAATACCAGTGATGTTCTGCTGGATGAAACGAGCATAACTGGAGAAGAGATGAGTGATATCTATGTCAAGGGGTAAGTAGGCCATCCCAATGCCTCCTGATGTTGAACGTTTCTGTACTGGTGCAAAGAAGTGTATCTTGATTCTAAAAACCAGACATGACCTAGATCAAGTTGTTCTTATTATTTACAATCCTACTGCCTCTCCACTCTGTCAGAACAACAGCGAAAGTTAGGTGAAGTTCATGTGTAGGCCAAACAAACCCCCCCCGGGGGAGATGCTGGCATTTGGAATATTAGTTTAACGGGTTCCAATGAAAGGTCTGTAGACCTGGGTCCTGAAAGGTTTGTGACCTTTCTGCCAAGTTCCGTGCAGTCAGAAGTTCAAAAATACCGCAAGTGAAGGAACTTTTATTTTGAATTTCATTTCCTGCATAGGACTGTAATGGCCTTCAAATATGTGGTTGGTGCTGTACAACAAAATGTTTACTAATTTAAAATAAACCCAGTGCATCCGAATTGCCATCGTTATACCCGCTTTGTTGTTCCTTGACCACCGGAGAGATTAGACGAGCAGGTGTCCCACTTTACAGCCTTTTCTTTGTGTTTTGTGCGGTGGGAGGAGGATCATAACATTGCATTTACCTCTGTGCAAATCCCTTTTTTCCCCCTCTAGTACAATGCTCGATGAGATTAGAAGTGTCACTGTCTGGGAATATTGTCTTACACAGTCAGTTTGAGCTGATTGGCTCTGAAATAGTTGATGGAAACTACTCGCGTTGTGATTGGAGCTTAATAATATAAATGATTGGGGAATATAGCCCAGAGCATTATCATTCCATTATTTAATTCTCTTATGCCAAAATATTGGTGAAGTTGGATTCATTTCTTTTCTTTTTTCATTGTACAAGAGGCTGTTTGAAGCCTTTATTTGTCGAGGTTGTAACAGATGGACCATTCGACACGTCTTCAAGTACAAGGACTAAATTAGACAAAGACAAATTTTTTTCAGTGGGGGGGGGGGGGGGGTGATCACTGTTAAGCTCCCCTGCATCTTGGCACGCCTTGTCTGACCTGTCACAGACATCAGAAGGGAGGGGGGGAAGTGGGGCCATGGCCTAGATCTTGCCGGCGAAGGTCCCAGCTTCGCGCCGCTCATCCCAACGGTTAACCCACGACATTGGGCAGATGTACTTGTAGACCTTGTGGAAACCGTTAAAGAGTGCAACATCTTTGCCAGTTGCTGAAAGGGCTTTCTGACATCGATAGAAATCCAGGTAATTCTGGTAACAGTTACGCGTCTGGTTTGTGTTGGGGAAGAGCGCGTCAAACAGCGCCGTCTTGTACTTCTGGATTTGTTCCTGGACGGTGGCCATGTTAGCGTTGGGGTCTCAATGCTCCCGCTGCCTGCCCGCCTCAGAATGAAGTTGGGTTCACTTCATGTATAGGCCACAAAGGTTTCTGAACCCAACCGCAATAAATGGCACCAGAAGAATGGTTAAACTCAGGATAAATCTGTGGATGAGTTATTGAACTTACTGCAATAAATACTCCCATGGACCTATTGCTACGTTCACCTAAAAGGTGTTTCCTTTCCTGCCATGGGCAGTCTAGTACCAGTTGCGACCCATATTGGGTGGGTTTTCTGGCCTCACCAGTAGCGGACATCATTGTGGGCGGGACAGGACAATTTGAGGGCTCTGAATGTATGATGTGATGATGCTCGCAGGTGTCGGGACCGGAAAATAACCCCCTTGCTCTCTTTCCCCTCCCTCCCCCACCTATCATAAGAGCAACAAGGAATAGCTACAGGTGTGGAACATGTAACCACCCAAGCCTGCTTTGTCATTCAACACCATAATGGCTGACCACTTTCTCACCTGCTCCCCACATTCCTGATTCCCTGCAAGACCAAATATAGGAACACCAGGCTTGGGAGCAAGAATCGGCCATTCAGCCCTTCAAACCTGCTCTGCCATTCAATAAGATGGTGGTTAATCTGGTTGTAGTGGCAACTCCACTCTGCTGTCTCTCCCCCATAATCCTTGACTATCGAAAATCTGTCCAATTTTGACACCGCCTCCAGTGCTTTCATCGGAAGAAAATTTCACAGACTCACGACCCTTTGAGAGAAAGAAATTCTCCTCGTTTCCAGCTAAAATGATCGACCTCTTTCAACAGTCCCCTGCTTCTAGTCTCTCCCACAGGTATCCCCCTATCAAATCCCCTGAGGGTCTTGAATATGTTTCAATAAGATCACCTCATTCTTCTAATCTCCAATGGGTGTAGGTTCGACATGCATATGCTAAGCTCCTTATCCGAATGAGTTAAGTTAAATCTTCCCTGAACTGCTTCTAACACAATTATATATACATATATATGTATATATATATTTTTTTCCAAATAAGGTAACCAAAACTGTATACGGTGCTCCAGATGTGATCTCGCAATGCCCTTTACAGCTGTAGGAAAACTTCCTGACTTTTCTTTTCCGTTCTCCTTGCCATAAATGCCAACATTTCATTTGCCTTCCGAATCACTTGCTGTACCTGCATACTAACTTGGTGAATCATGCACCAGATCCCGCTGTACCTCCGCCTTCTCCAATCTCTTATCTTTTCAATAATGTACTGCTTTTCTATTCGGGCTGAAATGGACAAGTTGACATTTTCCCACATTTGGTCCATCGAGTCTGCACTGACTCTTGGAGCACTCTACCTAGGCCCATGCACACAGCCTATCCCTGTGACCCAGTAACTCCACCTAACCTTTTGGACACTAAGGGGCAATTTAGCATGGCCAATCGACCTAATCTGCACATCTTTGGGCTGTGGGAGGAAACCGGAGCACCCGGAGGAAACCCATGCAGTCATAGGGAGAACGTATAAACTCCACACATAGTCACCAGAGGGTGGAATTGAACCCAGGTCCCTGGTGCTGTGAGGCAGCAGTGCTAATCACTGTGCCACCATGCTGTCCACTTCTGACAGATGTTAGGCAAACTAGCTGTAGTTTCCTGCTTTCTGTCTCCTTCCTTTCTTATAAAGGAACTTTTTAAGAAATTACTTTATAAATTACTTGAGCTATTTTCCAATCAACTGAAACACTTCTAGAATCTAAAGAAATTTGGAAGACTATAACCAAAGCATTTACTATCTCAGCAGCCACTTCGAAGACCCTTAAATGTAGGTTATCTTGACCTGGGGACTTCAGCCTTTACATCTCCCTTTTTATATATTCTTTGGGGTGGCACAGTGGTTAGCGCTGCTGCCTCACAGCTCCAGTTCAATTCTGGACTCTGGTGACTATCTGTGTGGAGTTTGCACTTTCTCCCCCTGTCTGTGTGGGTTTCCTCCGGGTGCTCTGGTTTCCTCCCACAGTCCAAAGATGTGCAGGTTAGGTGGATTGTCCATGCTAAATTTCCCCTTCGTGTCCAAAGGGTTAGGTGGGGTTACGGGGATGGAGGTGTGTGCTTAAGTAAGGTGCTCTTTCTAAGGGTTGGTGCAGACTCCATGGGCCGAATGGCCTCCTTCTGTAGGGATTCTATAATTCTAAGCCCTTCACTCTTGCTTTATATTCGTAGCGAATTTACTCTCATTCTATTTTTCCCTTTTTAGTTCACTTTCTGGCTGTCCTTTTGCTGGTTTCCAAAACACTTCCAACCCCTTCGGCTTATCTCTATGTAATCCTATGCAACCACTAGAAATTGTGATTTGCAATTGAATCCTTTTAAAATTCAGTTTCACTTCAATATTTGGAGTGACATTTCACACTTGCCATCTGGGAAATTTCTACTCTTCACTCCTATAGGCATCAGCTCTTTTTCAGAGGCACTGGGCACGCGCCAGTACCTCCCATAAGAATAACCGTTATCCATCAATGAACCTTAATGGTTAATACCACAAGGTAGTTATTTGAAATGGTATTAACCAGTGGTACCGCAATTGCCGATATTACTGAGATCATCAAACTGGGACTGGTTAGTTGAGTAAAGCTGGAACCTTCCTGGTCATTATGGCTTAGCTACTTAGCTATTTGGAGAAAGTCAAATCCAATTCTGCTCTTGTTGTACTGTACACGGCCATGATGGCTATATTTCAGATTACTGTAGTTGGTTCTCTGATGGGAAATTCCATACTTTCTCCCTATTGCATTAGCATTGAATCTTTAATGCAGCTGCACATTAGTATCTACATGTCATGGTGAATTATTATTTTTGTGCCTTGGGTATTGTGATGAAAAACCGAGCTAGTTGTGGTTTTGTATACTGTATTTGCTGTTGTTGCTGTCCTCTCATTCCATGGCACAGTAACCAGATTCTCTTTTGCTAATTCTTATCCCCCCCCCTCAAAATTGAATGGGAATTGCATTTGTCACAGTCTATTCATGGTTCCGTTTGTCTACTTCCTCTCCTTTTCTTCAGTGGAATGTAGGCTCCATTGTGCCTGATGTGAGGAGGGGCTCCCCTCTACCATGTAGAATGCACTTAAGTTTACCCGTGGTACAAAAACTGCCGGAGCCTATTACTAAACAAAGGTTGGCAAAGTTTATATTTCAAGGTAATTTACTAGTGATGAACGAGCTATTCTCCCACCCCCCAGTCAGGTGAAGGTCATTCCTGACTGTCTGCGGCATCTTCTGTACTCCTTTCACAAAGGTAATCCTTGAATGGTGTCTGTAGACCTGCAATCTAGCATTTAGCTGCCGAAAAGTTTGTTAATTTAATTAAAATAAATAAACAAACACATTTTTACCCTTAATTTCCTTTCATAATACGGTTCACCATCTCTGCGACGGATAAGCTCATCTGCAACATGATCATTAGCGAATTGGAATTTGAGTGTGAGAAAGACTGTGATCTTTGTTTGATCTCTGTGTAAGCTTCCGCTAAACCAGGAATCTGTCCCCAAAATCCTCCCAACTTATCCCAAAGCATGGGACAGTCTCTTACAAAAGTGAAATATTTGATCTGCTGAGCTTTTCCAGCATTTTCTGTTTTGGCCAATTGGTTTTAATCCTTTCCAATATATTCAAAAAGTGGAGTCAGTATCTGCCCAATTAAACCTTCTGTTTTATAGTTTTTAGAATCTTCTCGAAGTTGTTTGAATAGCTTATTCTCTCTTCAGACTTGAAGCCTGTTGGGACCTAATTAAAAGCAGCCTTTGCAGCTTGTGACTGTAGTGTTACTATTCCCTGAAGCCTTTTCAGAATCCTGAAGGATTTTGCTAAGCAAATGTTATTTTTGAGGGGCACCAGTATGGAAAATTGTGTCTAATAACTGACAAATTGGTCTTGCGTTGCTTGTCTTTCAGGCGTTTGTCCCACTGGCTTACTGTAGCTGCCGGTCTTGGCATTAGTAAGATGTCAATATGTGTGTGTTTTCATTTCATTGAAAATGTGAATGAGTTATTTCCTTGATAACACATAATGTGAAAGGCACATGCAACACATATTTATCATTCCCAACCTAGTTAAGCTTTGTACAGTTTTTGCATGGTTAGGTCCAAGGCCACATCACTGGATGATACGCAGATCAGCTTTAAACAAATACAGAAAGTCATGACCCATTTGTTTTGATTTTTTCCACTAAGTTCCGGGCAGAGAGGAATGCCGCCGCAGCCATGAAAAATACAAACCCTCTTGGAATTTTCTCTTTTGGATAATTACTGAACATGTAGGCAGAAAGTTTGGAAAGCCAGATTAAATCCCTGTAAGGACTAGACACAAATAATGTTGCCCTATAAATCCATAACTCCCCGATAGCTTGTTTTCTCATTAATTGTGCTTGCCCCACCCTGCTCCCACTCCCTGGGAGGGTGGGGTGGGGGTGGGGGCTACCAGTCCCCGAGGGTCTTTTGCTACTTTTCCCTCTTTGGATATTTCTGTGGAATAGCCTGCTGTGAAATAGCAAAGTTCATGGTTCATCTGAACTTTTGAACTCCTCTTCGTATTTGTCGCAGCGCAACAGTCTAAACCAACGCAGCGCAGCGTCTTGCGTATGGGACCTTGTCTGGGTGATTTGGCAGGGGAAGATGTTCTATTATTTACTTAGCGTAAACCATCAGTTTAATAATGAGCAGGGATTGGAGGTAAGTGAAAGGAGTACCTTGAGAAAGCCGATATTGTGTTGGTTCATCAGTTCACTGAACTCTGTTTGACCCCCTCCCCCCATATTGGAGGTTTCCCCAGGACAAGTCACAGCAGCATTGACAATCAAAGCTTCCTATCCAGTTTCATATGCTGCAGGGCTGGGAGTTTACTGGAACAAGCCAAAGTTTGCAGGTTGCATGTCTTTACTCAATAAGACCATTTGTAAATACTCTGGAGGCCTATTTTATAAGCTGGTGAATGGGTTAAAGAGAGGAGGCTTATTTTTACAAATGTAAGCATTCTGAAAATACCAGCCAATGCGTTAGTTGCTGTGGGCTAATAACTAAGATTGTGAAACTTTTATGAGGAGCCGCTGCAAGTACTTCATCTGTTACAAAATAGAAGTCAAAATAACCTATGTAATTGTCGCACTTAATTTCTGTTGAACTTTCCACATTGCGCTCTGCCAGGTCCCTGTGAACAATGCTATAGAGATCTGATCGAGAAATGTATTCAATTTATTTGAAGGGAACATTGATCCTGGTTTGACAATACCAGGGAGTATTTGTCAAACTTCCCCATTTGTTTTTAATTTAATTCTAAAACAGCACTTGAACTAGTTGGAAATCTACCATTGAACAAGAAGCCAGCTTGGCGTGGACATCTGTAATCAAGGAATCTTTAAAAAAACTGACAAGTGTCAAGTCGGCAACTACCATCCGACATAACTAATGAAGTCAACGTTCTTTTGGCTATAACTTGGGACCAACGTACAAGAAAAATCTACTTGGTAATAAACACAAAAAATGAATAACATTTATATACTATTATTAAACACACATCTTACAGTGCTTACAATTTCTCACCGTGTTGCCTCTAGCGATCAGCCTGAATTTCAGGTGCCTGTTACTAAAATTCATGAGGTTGTTTTTATAGCTATCACTAGTGTCTTTTATCACCTGCCTTGAATGAGGAGGCCCAACTCGTTAGAATACAACTGTTTGAATGTACCAGGATCATGTAATAGACTATAAACGTGAGGTGGTAGCATAAAAATGTTAGCACATTTTGGGGAGTAGGACAGCATTACATGTCAAACTTTTTTCTTAAAAGCTTTCCATCAGGACTGGCCATTCACTTATCACTGGAAAAATGTTTGAAAAATCTGACCCCACAGCTCCCCCTTGTTCTGTACCATTCTCAGTGGCCTGTGGAGTGGGATTGATGTTGGCCTGATGAATGAGGGAGGGAAAGGGGAAAATAAGTTGAAGGTTGTCGTTGAGGGTGCATGAAAGGTAAAGTAGAGGACAGAAAACATTGATGACCATGTTGGGTGAAATAAAAACTGAAAATGCTGGAAATACTGAGTCGGTCTAGCAGTATCTGTAGGAGGGGGGAAAGCACTGTTTCCACTCTGACCCCTTTGCAGCATCTTTTGTTTTTATTTAGATTGCAAAGTTTTCATAATTTTCTGTTCTATATTTGTGGGTACAGTGGGTGGGGTCAAAGATTGCTCGAACCACTCTGATATAACATGACCTCCAGCTATCCCTTTTGAGATGAAGACCTAGATTCCATTAGCCTTTTTCATCTATTCTGTACCTGTCCACTAGCTATATTGGAGATTTCTGTACTGGTGGCCCCTAAATATCTCTGATCCACCATTGCTCCTAGCTTCTTGACATTTGTGTGATACAAGTGTTACTTAGGGGCTGGTTTAGTACAGTGGGCTAAACAGCTGGCTTGAAATGCAGAACAAGACCACCAGTGTGGGTTCAATTCCCGAAACAGACTTCCTGAACAGGTGCTGGAATGTGGCGACTAGGGGCTTTTCACAGTAACTTCATTGAAGTCTACTTGTGACAATAAGCTATTATTATTATTATTATTATTATTAGTCACCTAATCACCCCAAGCTTCAATGTTGCTCAGGTTTACTTTGTGGCCATGCACTACTTCATCTGTGGCCATGGACTACTTCATTACCTGAAGAACTGCAAATACAGCTAAATACTGTGCCCTCCTCAACACATTGCTCTACTTCTGGAAGAAAGATCATTGTTGAAGTAGTTGGACATAGTATACGTTGCCCTGAGGAACTCCTGTAGTGATGTCCTAGGGACACGATGATAGGCTTCCAACATCACAAAGCACCACCCTCTGTGCTCCCTATGACTCCAGCCAGTAATTTACCACCTGATTCCCGCTGATATCAAGGTTAATGGGGCTCCTTGGTACCATGTAATTAAATGCTGCCTTGATGTTGACGATGCCTCTTTCCTGCCACCCCCACCCCCACCAGCCCCCAACAAGTTGGGAGCCAAGTGACCCTGACGGAACCCAAGCTGAGCATGGTAAGCAGGTTATTGATGAGCAAATATCGCTTGACTGCACCATTGATGACTCCTTCCATCAACTTGCTGATTGAGAGGTAAACTGATCGGATTATTGTGAACAAGACATATCTTAGACATTTTTCACATTGTTGGGTAGATGCCAGTATGTGCCTGAACAAACAGTTTCTGCAATGTTTTGATTGACAGAGCCAGACCATTCAAAGATCATTCTGCCACTTCTGGCTTGTAAACTTGCAACGTCACTGGAAAATTACTGACCAAGGAATCCACCAGGCAAATTGTTTTTTTTAGAAATGATTGGAATTATTTTCTATTAAAAATCAGAAGTGCAAACTAAAACATTTTCTGAGGTTAGCTGGAAAGCAAAGTTGTGGCCTATTGTAGCTTAATTCTTGCAGGTGGCTGCAGGTATAGTAACGTAGTTCATGCCAAATTCCACGGAGGTAAAATTTGGCAAGCATGGTAGTCTATCTTTTGCAATATGTACAATTATTTGGAGCAGCAATCTTATTTATTATACTCATTCATGTACAGAGTAAATTTTAGAAGGACACTGCCATCTACGTTTGTGGGAAGGACAGTACCATCTAAGTTGGGGGGGATAGTTTCAATAAAATTCCTTATTTTAAACGTTACTCTATTGCTAATGAGAATTGTTGCACAGATCTCTGTCAAATAAGCGGAGGTGAAAATTGGGTTAATATTTTTTTCTCAATCTTTTTCTTCCAGAAGTAGAGCAACGTGTCCACTCTTCATTGTTCAGGATTTACAGTAAATCTTATTAATGGAATTAGAAAGGGGCAAATTTATTTACAGTTCTATGTTGTATGCATGACTTGCTAATCTTCAAACCTTCCACTAATCATTCCATGCCTGGCTGGCTCTCGGTAAATTTAAGACTCTGGTTTATGTGACACCTTTTCTCGCACAAGTGTTGCTAGCTGCATCTTACGTTAAGGTAGCTATGGCCGTGTTTTTTTGACCGGTTTGCCTTGAATGCTGCACTTGGAACTGTAGGAAAATTTTCATGCACAGGTGTGTCCTGCCAGGCATGAGCAGCTGCAAAATGAATGTCATTTTTACAACCCAAAAACTGCAGACGCTGGAAATCTGAAATAGAAATGGTAGACAATACTCAGCAAATTGGGCCAGATCTTTGGAGAAAGGATGACATTTAACATTTCAGGTTGATGATTGTTCATATGGACTGAAAGACCTGCTGAGCATTCTAATTTCCTGTTTTCATTTGTCATTTCTAAAAACCCAGAAAAATGAAGCTGGGGTATATTTTTGGTCTCCTGACAAAAGAATGAAGGGCAGAAAAACAATCCAAGGCAGTGTCAACGTTCAACACCTTATTTCAACTGCCATTAACTACTTTCTGGAAGAGACCATTTTACGTTTATTGATTTAATCAGTGCCAGCTGATTAATCTGAATACTGAAGGGGCATTGCGTCCCATCTCTTTTTCAGTCCCTTGTGCAGGAACCATCTCTGTAATTGCAAATCCGTGAACCATGTGCTTGAATGCATACAGTGAGCATTCAGTCTGGCTGACCTTCACAAATCTGGCCTGGCACCTACTATCTATATTTCTTCTTTGGACCCAATCTTGTATGACTGAGATCACCTTGGGGCAAGAACAGTTCGACTGTTTCCATCACCATACATCTCCGCTGACTATCCTGTAAGACCCTCCATTGTTGATCTCGCTCAGACTTCCTTTTCGCGAAGATGATCCCCTACCTTCTGTGTGTGGGGGCAAAATGACAATTAGGAATCATCTGGGTATCACCTTATGAAGTTCCTCCTGCATTTAAACTGCATGAACATAAATCACCTGTCGACTATAATCTGATTGGGCCTTCGGTGAAAAATAGTGCAAGAAAGTTAACTAATATTGCAGGTAATCACAGTAATACACTAAGTCAAAATCACTTGGCACAAAACTAAATTGATCTTGATACACAAACCAACAACTGGGAAGTTGATTAAAATCAGGTTACTTTCATACTGTTTTGAAATTAATATATATATATTCCAAAGTAATTTAGTGCTTAAACACATGCATGTTTTCAGTGAGATAATTCCTTCAAACTGATGTTATTCAACATTTAATGCAAAAGGCACACCCAAATGCAATTGGCCATTACAACATAATGTTCCAACAAGGAATTCAAGAAACCCAATGTAATTCTAGAAGTCCAGATAGCACTGCAATAATGAATCCATTGTGCTTTTTATATTCTGCTTGATTTACTTGCTATAGTTTTAGAGCTGTGTTCTTAGCCACTGCTTGGATTAAATTCAATGGTTGTCACTCATGTGTGTATCTCTTGTGTTATTAATGTCCAAGAAAACACTGCTATCAAGGGATACAGTAGACTGGCTCTCTTTGGAATTCATTAAGAGAAGTAGCTTGGTAATGGAGCTTTTTTTGCATTCCTGGTTGCAGGAGTCAATATGTCAAATGTACCTCAAGTGCCCAGCCCTCCAAAACAGAGTATCTGGTATGCAAGCGGTGTGTGATGATATAAAAACATACATAATACCACTCCCTAAATCTGAACAATTGGTCTGTCCAGTGTGTGCAGCCAGTAATGCTGAGGTTGCACAGGTTACTTGTGTTGTGATTTCCAACTCGATAATATGAATTCATCAACAATCTTAACTGCAGCAGTGCCAATGAATTGAGTCAATGGATTAGTTCTTTGTTTTACATCGGAATTGATGTAAACGTTAGTATGCTATCGATCTACTGTCTTGTGTTGTGTAGGGAGTGTAAAACAATCAGCTCGGCACTGGCCGTTCAGTATTGCATTTCATTTTCTATATAAAATAAAGGGTTGTGATGGTTAGGAGAAGGTGATCTTAAACCAGAACCGATCTTCCTCTAACTGGAATATTTTTCAGTTGTTTTGTACAGGCTTTAGATGAAATTACTGTGCCATCCTGTTAGTTAACACTAAATAATGGGTTTGCTATTTGGAATGTATTCTCTTTTTAAACAACAATTGCATTGTCTAATCTGCAAGGTGGTGAGCACTGCTGCCTTACGGCGCCGAAGACGCAGGTTCAATCCTGACCTTTGGGTGACTGGGTGGATTTTGCACTTTCTCCCCGTATCTACGTGGGTTTCCTCCCACGCTCCGGTTTCCTCCCACAGTCCGAAGATGTGCGGATTAGATGGATTGGTTGTCCAAAGATGTGGGGTTATGGGGATACGGTGGTGAATTGGGCCTAGGAAGGGTGCTGTTTCAGATGGTCAGTGTAGACTTGATGGGCCGAATGGCCTCCTCTCTGGATTCTATGGATTCATAGACATGCAGAAGGAATTGTTTGTTCCTTTGTTTTCTTACCCATTTTCCCTCTTCCCTGCACTTGCCCCACTACTTGACTGATACTGAAGCACAGTTCCACAATCACTGGCTGAATTCCAATTCCTTACCCATGGCCATTATCTGTGAGGGAGTAGAATGTTGGTCTTTTATTCAACCGAGGAGTGCACTGAAGTGGAGAAATGTCCAAGATCAAAATCCATATACTTGTACTATTTTAGCAGAGGTCACTGGAGGGTGATCATGAGCAGGGACCTTAAACTGCTGGCGTTTTTCTCTTCTATGCTCCTCTCCCTAGCCTGGGGACTCTGAAATCCATTCACCTACTCCAGCCTCTGCTGAGATCAGTGAATAGAATTGCTCAGTGCTAGACTGGATAATGCATTTATTCAAAAAACAACTTGGGGTTAAATTTTGTTCACAATCTTTCAAAGTGATGTTTACTCTCCATTTGATCCCTCATGGAGAGCCATACATAGTTAAATTTATGTAATAGACTTTTGCCACCGAACTGACACTACAGCTGACAATGTTACCTGGATTATCCAGAAATGTTAGATATCTGGACTATGGGTTGGGTGCTGTGCTACAGCTGTCTTTGCAGGTATTTTTAACTTTTGCAAAGGTTAGTGTAGCGTCTCTGAAATATGGTATTCTTAAGCTAAAGCTTTTCAAATGTTTATTTTCCTCCCCTGGGAACATTTACTGCTCCTTGGGTAGAAACATTACCCTCTGCTAGATGGGATGCATCTTAAATTACTGAGAGATTACATGGTTAAAATTGTGGATGCTTTGCCTTGTCTTTAAATCCTCTATAGCTATAGGGGTGGTGCCCGAGTATCGCCATGTTGGAAATGTCGCCCCTTATTTGTGGAAATAAAATGGGAAAGGGGTAAACCCTGAAACTACAGGGTAGTCGGCCTAATGTAGGTGGTGGGAAACATTTGAGACAATCCAGGACATAGTTGGCAATGGGGCATATATGGGTTAATAAATGAAAGTCAGCATTAATATGTTAACGGCAAGTGATCCTTCAGGTGTGCAGGCATGTGGCAGATATTTAATGCCGAGAAGGGCGGTGCAGTGGTTAGCACTGCTGCCTCAACACCAGGGACCCAGGTTTGATTCTGGCCTAGGATGACTGATAGTGTGGAGTTTGCACCTTCTCCAGGCCTCTGCATTAGTTTCTTCCGGGTGCCCCGGTTTCCTTCCACAGTCCAAAGATGGGCAGGTTGGGTGGATTGGCCATGATCAATGCGTGGGGTTATGGGGATAGGGCAGAGGAGTGGGCCTGGATAAAGTGCTCTTTCGTTTGGGCGGGGGGGGGGGCAGACTTGATGAGCCAAATGGTGGCCTCCTGCACTGTAGGGAATCTATGGATTCTAAGCGTGAGGTGAGTAAGGGAAGACAATATAAACTACATGGTACAATATTTAATGGGGTGCACGAGCTGAGACTTAGGGATGTATTACGTTAATTTGTGATGGTAGAAGGGCAAGTTGTTGAAGCATATAGAATAAGGAAGTTTTGCTAAACCTTTTTCAAAAACACTGGTTAGACTCAGCTGGAGGCCTGTGAAATGTTGGGCATAGCATCTTAGAATTTACAGTGCAGAAGGAGGCTATTTGGCCCAGTCTGCACCGGGTGCTCTTGGATAGAACACCCTACCGAAGCCCACACCTCCACCCTATCCCTGTGACCCAGTAACTCCACCCCACCTTTTTGGACACGAAGGCCAATTGAGCATGGCCAATCCACCTAACCTGCACATCTTTGGACTGTGGGAGGAAACCGGAGCACCCGGAGGAAACCCACGCAGACACGGGGAGATCGTGCAGACTCCGAACAGACAGTGACCCGGGAACACTGGAAGGATGTCGAGACTTTGGAAAGGGAGACGGAGGGGATGAGAGATTTATCTGACAAACTGGGGTCTCTCTCCTTGGAGAGATTCAGAGGAGATTTTATAGAGGCATCAAAACCCATTAAGGATTTAGACTGATGGTTACTGACTCTTCCGGAGGTCACAGATTGAAGATGATTGGCAAAAGACCCACACAGTTGTGATATGGAATGTATAGTATGAAAGGGTGGTTAACTAGATTCAGTAATAACTTTCAAAGTGGAGTTCGATGAATAATTTGAAAGGATTGAACACTCCAGGGATGTGGGGAAAGGGCAGGGGAGGGAGGCAGGTTGGTTACTGCAGGCATGCTGGGGCAAATGGCTTCTGTCTCTGCTGTATTTCTGTGCATCATGTGCTTACACCTTGCCCAACTTCCAGGTGATGATTTCCAAAAAAGTCTAGTCCCTAATCTAGAACCCAGATTCAATCCCATGAAGGAGCCATGGAAATTGAGACAAATCACATGGTGCAACAGGATGTGGTATGTATAAATTCGGATTATAGAATGCTGGGGTTAGTTTACAGGGCACCAGTCGAGCAGAATTTGGTGACAATTTCTGGTTGAAATTGTATCCAGTCTTTCACTGGATACAAATGCTGACATTGGGGAAACGAGATTGCACAGATATGGATTATTTTCTGTGCTTAATCCTGACTGCAAGAAAGCTGCATAATTAGAAGAGCTGTCTCTAATTGTATTGTCAAAATTGCATTTCCCAAAAAATCAAATTGGTAAAGGAATTGCTTGTCCTTAACCAAGGTGTAAATATTTATATGAAGAAAGAATGTAAATCATGCTCTTTTGACTTTTATCGACTCATTCCTGAAAGAGGATTTAGTACTCTATTTAGGATTTTCTATTATATGTATTATATTTTAAACCTGCAGGATGCTGAAGTGCACTCGGAGGTTGTAGTATAGGTATGAAGGGAACTGCCTGGAGCAACTACCAAACATGAACTTCAGAGGGACGTTTCAGCATGTCCTTTTGAGTTCAAGAATGCTGCAGAAACAGGTGGTGTCTGACTAAGTTAATAATTATCTTTCATCTTGATGGATGTAGGTTTAATCATCTTCTTACATGGTAGCCAAAGCTTTCAACTCGACGAGTGTCAACTGAGCAGATGGGATCTTCATGCGGTTTGCATGCCACAGAGGATACCCCGGACAGTATTTTTTATGCACCTTTTTGATTTATATAACACTTAAGAGTGCTAATAGTACCTCTCGTGTCTTGTTGTGGATGATGACGGTAACACACGCAGCTATTTATTACACCACAGGAACACTTGTGTGCTGTCGGTGCTATTGTTCCTTTGTTTTGTTATTTTGACTTATTTATTGAGAAACCATTATGGCAGCATGAGTCTTCTGGTCTTATCTGAAAATTTAGAAATCTTAATGTGAAATCCACTATTTGAGAAATGGTTGACTTTGATTTAACATATTTATAAATTACTAAATTAACTTTCTACATAGGATTTATCATGACTTATCAATAATAAAAATGCTTGGTTAATGTCAGATGGTGATATTGTTCACATGGAATATCTTGGGAATGATCCAAGTCTAATCTTAATACACCCACATTTAAATTTCAGTGGAGGCATCCTTTTTATATAGATACTGTACAGAATTGCATACACGAGTTTGCTTTAAAGGAGAGAAGATTCCATTGTACGTGAATTTCTTTTTGCACTTTTTGATACTGGAGATTCTGACTTGCAACCCAATTCTAGGTGACATTTGGTCTTAAAAACCTTTGATAGTAGCATGCTAATGATGGATGTTGGACAACAGTGAATGATTGCGTGCAACTGAAAAACTAGGCTAGAATTTATTTGCAAACACAAGGAACAGTGATCTAGTACAGGATGTAATAACTCGATACTATTAAATTACTAATGTTTCTTAAACTATAAAAACAGCACAGTGACCAGCGTGGCTCTGCAGGGATTGACAATTTCTCACTCTATACATATCCATCGGTAACAATGTGTGGAATCTGGTATGGTTGCAAAGTTTAATTGTCTAAATTATAAAGATATCATAAAAGCATACACTTTTATACAGAGCCTGCTGGGTGGAGCCAGCAGGCTGGGAATAACTGTAATTACTGGAGTACAATGGCAGTACCGTAATAAATGCAGTGTATGATCAGTGGTGTTTACCACATTCACCCCCTGTTTCAATAAGAGTCCAGCAGGGATGAAGCGACGTTACAGGTCGAGTCTGTCGGGGGCTTTGACCCTCCGCCGCGATCGCCTCTGTCCTGGTTGTGGTGTGGGCGCCGATGTGGGTACCTTCAACTCCGGGACCGTGTTGTCCTCTCCTCCTTCACCTAGTTGTGGATCCGGTGGGGGGACGGGCACTGCCGGGGTGAGGATTGCGGTGATAGTCGCTGGTGGCGGGGGTGAACGGGGCGGGGGTGGTAACTGGAGGGGGAGGGGACGGTACCAGGTTGGGGGTGGTCGTGATGGTGGATGGGGAACCAGCGGGTGATAGATCCTGGAGGGAGACTGTGTCCTGCCCCCCGTCATGATGTGCCAAGTAGGCGTACTGTGGGTTTTGTTGCTAACTTTTGGTTGGCTCTTAATTCGTAATTTGCTCTGTTTGTTTAACCTTTGCTCTAGAGTCGCCAGGTATCTTTACTATACTGCCACGAGGTTCAAGTTCAAGTACTGATGAATAACTCAACACACCAATTAGTAAGATTCAAATCAAAACACATTTATTATATACAGCAAGTCACTACTTATGCATATAACTCTACTTTCTAGACTATTTCTATCACTAAAAGGCCTATACTTAGCTTTGGAATTGGCCCACCAGGTCAGGGGAACAAATGGCCTTTCGTTCAGGTCCTGAGTCTGCAGGATTCAAAAGCTGGTATGGACTGGTAGCTAGGAGCGCCTATCTCGTAGCGAGCGTTGACTGGAGACTTACTTGGTTGATGCGGCAGCTTAGGCAGTTCACTCTCGGGTTGATTCGCATTGTTGAGTGACCCTGCCAAGAAGACCGATTTGAACTTGGGGGCTTTACTTTATAGTCCCCAGGGTCTTCCCGCCCTTCGGGGCGGACCCCCAAAGGGCGGGAAGACCCCCAAATGATTGGACTGCGTCCCGATCACTTGGATCGATTTCTCCAATACTGGAGTTGTTCCCTGATCGCTGGGCGGTCCCTAAATGTCCGTTGGCCTTCCTTTGTCTTGGCTCCTGCTGGCGCCGAGGAGTCTGGCTTTGCTTTATTCACCTTAACTGTTGCCATTGTGCCTTGGAATCGCTCATTACTATGCAGATGGCTGCTGGTTTCAGTGCTGTCTGGTTTTTGCAAGTTCCAATACACAGGATTTCTGCACTTGTTCGTTTTTGCCTGTGTTGGCTGAATTTCCCTTTAGTCTTTGCGTTTCTCCATTTTAAGTCGGGAAGTGGCCAACCCAGGTGGCTACAGTTTGCATGGAGGAGGAGGACTTTTTTGACGAGAGGGTCTGATTTATGGCTCCTCCCATGCTTCGGGAGGAGGACGGGCCCAGGAATTGTCAGCCAGCTTGGGAGCGAGACCCCAGAGGTGGACTTCCTCGGGAAGGCAAACACACGTTCGTGAGGGGTCTCATTGGTAGCAGTGCACAGGAGCGACCGGAAGGAGTGGGGAGGACCTGCTGCCAGCGGGAGACCGGGAGACTTGGACCGAAGGGCCAGCGGGACGGCCTCCCAGACCGTCGGGTTCTCCCTCTCCACCTGCCCGTTTCCCCGTGGGTTGCAGCTGGTCGTCCTGCTCGCAGCGATGCCTTTGCTGAGCAGGAACTGATGCAGCTCATCGCTCATGGAGGAGGATCCCCAATCGCTATGGATGTAGGTGGGGAAACCAAACAAGGTGAAGATACTGTGTAGGGCCTTGATGACAGTGGCAAAAGTCATGTCAGGGCATGGGATGACGAAAGGGAAACAGAAGTACTCATCAATGATATTGAGAAAGTACACGTTACGGTCAGTGGAGGGGAGGGGCCTTTGAAGTCCATGCTGAGGCGCTCAAAGGGGTGGGAGGCCTTTACCAGGTGTACTCTGTCTGGCCGGTAGAAGTGCGGTTTGCACTCCGCGCAGACCTGGCAGTCCCTGGTCACAGTCCTGACCTCCTCGATGGAGTAGGGCCGGTTGCGGGCCTTGATAAAGTGGAAGAACCGGGTGAACCCCGGGTGACGGAGGTCATTGTGGAGAACCCGAAGCCAGTCTACTTGTGCGCTGGCACATGTACCGCGGGATAGGGTATCTGGACGCTCATTGAGCTTCCCAGGGCGATACAAGATCTCGTCGTTATAGGTGGAGAGTTCGATCCTCCACCTCAAGATCTTGTCGTTCTTAACCTTGCCCCGCTGTGTGTTACTAAATATGAAGGCAACCGACCGTTAGTCAGTGTGGAGAGTGAATCTCCTGCCGGCCAGTTAATGCCTCCACAATACATAGCTTCCACAATGGCTTGGGCCTCCTTTTCGACAGAGGAGTGCCGAATTTCAGAGGCATGGAGAGTGCGAGAGAAGAAAACTACGGGTCTGCCCGCCTGGTTGAGGGTCGCGGCCAGAGCCACGTCCGATGCGTCGCTCTCCACCTGAAAGGGGAGGGACTCGTCGACTGTGTGCATCGTGGCTTTGCCGATGTCCCCCTTGATGTGGTTGAAGGCCCGGCGGGCCTCATCCGTCAGGGGGAAAATGGTGGACTTGAAGAGTGGGCGGGACTTGTCTGCATAATTAGGGACCCACTGTGCATAATATGAAAAGAATCACAGGCATCATTTCAGAGTGACGGTGGGGGTGTTCCAGGAGGTGGCGCATGCGGTCGGGGTTGTGCCCAAGGACTCCATTTTCCACAATATAGCCAAGAATGGCTAAGCGGGTAGTGCGGAAAACTCATTTCTCCTTATTGTAGGTAAGGTTAAGGAATTTAGCGATGTGGAGGAATTTCTGGAGATTCGCGTTGTGGTCCTGCTGGTCGTGGCCGCAGATGGTGACATTATCCAGATCCAGGAATGTGGCCCGCAATCCGTACTGGTCAACCATTCAGTCCATCTCTCGCTGGAAGACCAAGACCCCATTGGTGACGCTGAAGGGAACCCTAAGGAAATGGTAACAGCAGCCATCTGCTTTGAATACAATGTATTGGCGGTCCTCCGGGCGGATGGGGAGCTGGTGGTATGTGGCTTTCAAGTCAGCTGTGGAGAAGACTCTATACTGCGCAATCTGGTTGACCATGTCAGATATGCGTGGAAAGGGGTACGCGTCAAGCTGCGTGTACCGGTTGATCGTCTGACTGTAGTCGATGCCCATCCGGTGTTTCTCCCCAGTCTTAACTACCACCACTTGAGCTCTCCAGGGGCTGTTACTTGCCTCAATGACCCCCTCCTGCAGAAGCCGTTGGACTTGCGACCTGATAAAGGTCCTGTCCTGTGCGCTGTACCGTCTGCTCCTCGTGGCGATGGGCTTCCAGTCCGGGGTGAGGTTTGCGAAAAGTGAGGGTGGATCAACCTCTAGGGTCGTGAGGCCACAGACGGTGAGGGGCGGCAGGGGTCCGCCTTCAGAGTTAGGCTCTGGAGGTGGCATTGAAAATCGAGACCCAGTAACAGGGTTGCGCAGAGATGGGGGAGGACTTAGAGTCTGAAGTTACTGTACTCTACGCCCTGTACCGAGAGGGTTGCGACACAGTACCCCCGGATCTGTACGGAATGGGATCCGGAGGCCAGGGAGATTTTCTGGGTCACAGGGAGAACCGGGAGGGAACAGTGCCTTACCGTGACTGGGTGAATGAAACTCTCCGTGCTCCCGGAGTCGAAAAGGCAGGTCGTCTCGTGCCCGTTGATCCATATGGTCGTTGTAGCGGTCGCGAGGCCGAGACTGATCGAGGGTGATGGAGGCGAGCTGCGGAAGTTGGTGGGAGGGTCGATCGGTATCGATAGTCAGCAGACGGCCAGGAGAGCAGTTGTCCTGGGGTGCGTTCCAAGATGGCGGCACCCACTGGGTGCACATGGCGGATGACATCCAAGATGGCGGCGCCCACGGGTCGCACGTGGCGGGCAGCGGCGAAGATGGCGGCGCCCCTGGATTGCACGTGGGGGGTGCAGCGACGCTGGGCCTGGAAATGGCAGCGACTGATCGGGCGTGACAAACAGAGACTAAGTGGCCCTTCTTGCCATACCCGTTGCAGTTCGCGCTCTGTGCTGGGCAGCGTTGTCTGTGGTGCTTGTTCTGGCCACAAAAGGGGCTGGTTTAGCACACTGGGCTAAATTGTTTGCTTTTAAAGCAGACCAAGCAGGCCAGCAGCACGGTTCAATTCCCGTACCAGCCTCCCCGAACAGGTGCCGGAATGTGGCGACTAGGGGCTTTTCACAGTAACTTCATTGAAGCCTACTTGTGACAATAAGGAATTTTCATTTCATTTCATTTTCGTTTCATTTCATTTTCATTTCAAAAGTAGCATTTGGGGCCTCCAGAGTTAGCTGGCTGCTGCGCGGCGCAGGCTTGCGGTGTACCCGGGTCGGATGATGGTGGGGCCCATGACTCCCACGAGGGTGCGGCACGGTCAGAGGTGTAGGACTCCAGATTGCAGGAGGCCACTGCTAAGGAGTTAGCGAGCTGTACAGTCTCTGTAAGGCCGAGTGTACTTCCTCTAATAATCGCTGGCGGACGTAATTTGAGTTAATGCCTGTGACATAGACGTCTCTGATCAGCAGTTCTGTGTTGGACTGCCGATGCCGCCTGGCAATTACAGTGTCTGCCAAGTATCCGCAAAGCACGCAGGAAATCATCCTGGGACTCCCCTGGGAGTTGCCCTCTCGTGGCCAGGAGGTGCCTGGCGAACACCTGATTAACAGTCTTGACGTACTGCCCTTTCAGCAGTTCCATCGCTTCAGTGTAAGAGGGAGCGTCCTGAATGAGGAGGAAAACTTGTGGGCTCACCCGTGCGTAGAGTATTTGGAGCTTCTGTGGGACTGAGATGACTTCTGTGGAGCTCCGAGATATCCTTCAAAGCAGGCTAGCCAGTGCTCGAAAGTGGCTGTGGCGTCGGCTGCGTGAGGGTTCAGCTCCAGGCGATCCGGCTTGAGTAAGACGTTCATCTTCAAATTCTAGCACAATAAATTGATGTCCCATCAATGACCACGTGACGGATGGTGAACAATTGAGGCTTTATTGTGCTAGATGTTAAGCCTCCTGCAGCTGGATCCAGAATGGGGGCAGCGCAGGAGAACGTACACTTTTATACAGAGCCTGCTGGGTGGAGCCAGCAGGCTGGGATTTACTGTAATGACTGGAGTACAATGGCAGTACCGTAATACACGCAGTGTATGATCAGTGGTGTTTACCACAATCTACAGGTAGAGTGAATCTTTAAAATGAACTTGATTCACCTGCAGTTTGGTCAACTGCAATTACTTTTTTTCAAATGAATCCCATTCAGACCCGCCTCTGTATAAATGTAATGGCTACTGGAGATCAAACATGACCCATGTTGGTTGCTCAGTTTTCTCATGGGACTTGTAGTTTCTCCCAAAGGATAGTGGAATTTGGAACTCTCTGCCTTTTTTAAAAGCTGTTGTAGCTTGCACAGTTTTAATTTTGAGATTGATGGGATTCAATTGTTTGAGATTGAGGGAGTTTCAATTGTTTGAGATTTGAGGAAGGGT
The DNA here is from genome assembly GCF_047496885.1 of Scyliorhinus torazame. Classification (NCBI taxonomy): domain Eukaryota; kingdom Metazoa; phylum Chordata; class Chondrichthyes; order Carcharhiniformes; family Scyliorhinidae; genus Scyliorhinus; species Scyliorhinus torazame. The sequence goes on from NC_092722.1 coordinate 130,801,963, forward strand.
TCATTTATTTGAGGCATGAGTAAAATGGAACAAAGTCGAGTAAATAGAGTTGAGACCAACTATGATCTCATTGAATGGTGAACTAAACTAGATGTGCTGAATGACTTCATCCTGTTTGTATTAGTTTCCAATCTAATGAGGAATAGCTTGTCTTTCTTTGTACCACATTTTTGTGAATTTGGGAATGTTACCTAAACTATTCAAAATTGGTTGGTGCACTTTATTCACTGAGCATGGTAATGACAGAACAATGTTATAGTTTGAACAGTAAAGTGCTCGATTCAAATTCTTCTCTGCTGTTTTAACCAAGGATTTAATCTCCTTGTCAGTTTACTTTTATTGCGTGAGATAGAGTTGGCTCGAATTAGACTAGCAAAGAAATGAGCCAGTTTGAAGTTTTGTATAATAATGTTTGTTCAGCTATTCCTAGTTGCAAAATTTTATTTTGCATGTAAAGTGATATGCCATCAAGGAACACGACGAGTGGTGAACGTAACTGAGGCTTTAATACACTAAACAGAAAGCCTCCTGGCCTCTGATCCCGAACTGGATCAGAGGCGGAGACCAGCCACCTTTATACGTGGGCCTGAGGGGAGGAGCCACAGGCGGAGCCAGCAGGGACAAGCCCAGGCATGTAACAATACAATATAGTGGTTTACCACAGTAAGGTTGGAGAATAATTCAAATTTCAAAGTTTACTGTTAATTTTGTATACAGATCTGCAAAATTCTGTTTGTGCATGTGTTCTGTAGCACTAGTTGCTGAAGTGTACAAAGGGCCTGGGGTGATTCCTACTGATAGGTGACACAGTGGTTAGCACTGCTTCCTCAGCACCACGGACCCGGGTTCGATTCCTCTGGGTGCTCCGATTTTCTCCTTCAGTCCAAATATGTGCAGGTTAGGTGGATTAGCATTGCTCAATTGCCCTTTAGTGCACAAAGATTAGGTGGGGTTACGAGGATAAGGCGAGGGCGTGATCCTTGGTAGGGTGCTCTTTCAGAGGGTCGGTACAGACCTGCTGGGCCAAATGGCCTCCTTCTGCACTGTAGGGATTCTACGATTCTAATTTCCCTTTCAGTTCATCTTGAAGAGCAGAAGGGGAAAAACTTGCAAGCTTGTATGTGCCATGTGAAAGGGCTGTCAGTGAAAGAATTGCCAAACATCTGCACCAGGTTAAGAATGGAAGGCTGGTTCCAAGGATAACTTGGGGTCTCTATACGCAATATGAGCTGCAGGCTTTATTTCTGACTTGAGTGCTTAAATGCAACAACTGTTGAATATTTTCAGGAAGGGCAGAATC